>NC_041230.1:48821418-48843349 GCF_002837175.3 Physeter macrocephalus | reverse complement strand
GTTTTGTTCAGTGAATTTATTAATTGATAACATGCCAGAGAGAGGTGCTGGTGGGTGACTGGGGAGGTCCAGGCTGATGCTGCCCCTGTTCTAGCAAGAGGAGGCGATGGGTCGTCAGAGCAGAGCATGGGAAAAACCTCTATATTCTTAGCAGACACCCACTGAGCAGCTGCTATGCGCCAGACACTGCGGTTGGGACACCACAGAAGCTGCTGCCTTTACTCTCCACAATAAAAGCCCTAAGGCTCACCTCCTTTGGTGCCCACAGGACCCAGCTGCAGCACAGAGGGTGATTCTCCAGGCCGGGCTGGCCAGGGCCAAGTGGGTGGGCTCCCGAAGCCCTAAAGCAGCTCAGAGGGGCACGGTGTCTGGGATGTGGCCCTTGTGTCAAAGGCTGCAGCTGCGGGACCTCTTGGGCAGGTAAATGGTCCAGGTCCTTTCCTGGGCACACAAAGCTCTGCCTCTCACTTCCATTTCAAGTTCTGCCTTCCTGCTTCCTACTTCCTTATGCTTTATGCTCCAGCAATGCTGAAGCTTCCAGAATATACCATGTTGCTTTAAATCTCTGTGCATGGGACTTCCCTGGTGGTCCGGCAGTTAAGACTCCGCACTCCCAATGCAGGGGGCCCAAGTTCGATCCCTGGTCAGGGAACTAGATCCCACATGCTGCAACTAAAGATCCCGCACGTGGCAACAAAGATCCCATGTGCTGTAACCAAAGACCCGGCGCAGCCAAATAAATAAATATTAAAAAAAAAAAACAATTTCTCTGCATGTTTTGTTTTCTCTCTGTGGAAAGCCCGTCCCCTGTTTTGCCATCTGGCAAACTCCTATTGATCCTTCGAAACCCGGCTCAGACATCATTGCCTTTGGGAAGCTCTCTGGCTTCTTTCCCAGGGGAGTTTATCACTCTCCCTCTCTGTTACACGCCTCTTATTTTTGCAGCAGTCTCATTTAATAGACCAAGAACTCCGTGGGAGCAGGGGCCATCTTAGTTACCTGTGGATTCAAATACAGAGCTCAGTGCTTGGCACCCAGTAGGTGCAACTTCATTTCTTTCTTCTCTCTTGGGAGAACCACATTTCATACTTTAAAATCGCCCAGGAAGATATTTTACACCAAAGATGCTCACATCAAAGTCAAGTCCCAGAAACTACCATCACACTTTGCATATCAGAGGGAACTCAATCCGGGTTTCTAGGTGTGGATTAATTGGGAGCATGTCCTGGGGCAGGAAAGAGAAAGTGTACCTTTCAGCTACCAGGGTTACGGCTGAGAGTAAATTATACGGTCTCCGCCATCTCCGGCCTCCACTCCCCGCGACCGACTCAGGAAGGAGGAGGCGATTAAGGCACATTTGCTACCAACCTCAGAGACTGATAATTACATCGCCCCAGTCAACTGGGGCTCTGACATGTGCAAAGGCAGGAGGGAGACATGTCTGGCCTGATAGAAAAGACAAAATGGAGCAAGGCCACCGTGCCGGTGGATGATGCTGGCGTTTCAAGAGTTCACTCAAACCAGGGGAGGCCTGTGGGCACGGGAGGTGGACAGAGGGGAAGGGGCTGCCCGGGACTTACCACAATGATGTTCTCATGCTCTTGGGTAGTCAAGTTTGTGTTCTGCAGGATGAGCGGAGAGAGCAGGAGGAAAACAAAGCAAAACACACTATTAACAAAATGGAAATTGGGAGATTGGGGCTGACACATACACACTACTGTATATAAAGGAGATAACTAATAAGGACCTACTGTGCAGCACAGGGAACTCAATACTCTGTAATGGCCTATATGGGAAAAGAATCGAAAAAAGCGTGGATATATGTACATGTATAACTGATTCGCTTTGTTGTACAGCAGAAACACAACATTTTAAATCAACTATACTCCGATAAAAATTAAAAATAAATTAATAAATAAAATGGAACATTTGCATCTCAAAGTTCCATGCAGTTTCAAATGCTTTCAGCCTCTCAGACACAGGGCACTTGTCACTTTTTCTTAGTTAAATAGATCAGAAGACCCTCAAAGGCAGGGTCGGAAGCGGGGGAAGGGGCACTTGTCACTTTTTCTTAATTAAATAGATCAGAAGACCCTCAAAGGCAGGGTCGGAAGCGGGGAAAGGACGGCTTCGGGGCAGGAAGAATTGAGTTCTAAGTCCCTGTTTCACCACTGGAGTGACGTGACCTTGGACTAGTCACTTCTCAGTGAGTCAGTTTCTCCTTCCGTAGATGGGGCTCCTCTTTGGGCTTAAACCCATGCTTGGCCCTTGTCATAGTGACACACGCCACTTGGAAGCCCGGAGGCAGCTTCATAATAAACATGTAAAGAAACAGACTTTCGGGCCTTGACTTTGTGCCAGGTAGTCTTTGGGGAGCAGCACGTGGAATGTTTCAGTGGTTCCCAAACTAGGTTCCCAGGGAACACTAGTGTTCCATGAGTTGGCCCAAGATGGTCTAGCTATGTTTAAATTCTAGCAATCAATGTGCAAAAACATTAAGCGGAATGGATTCAACTTGCTAAATTTCTAGGTTTTTTTTCCCTCCCCCACCCCACCCCGGCAATCTGGAATTTGCTTACACAACTGGTACCTGTGTGACCACCATCCTGTGTATGCAAATGAGGATGCGAATGAGGTTGCAAATGAGGAAAGGGATGAATATGCAATAAGCAAGAGACAGTGGAAAAAACTCAGAAACAGCCACTATTGTCTTTTCCGCTAGTGTCCTGGTGTGTTCTGCTCTGACCATCTGTCTCAGTGGACACAGGCTTTCACTGGTGTCAACTCTTATTTCCTAACAGCCGTGTTTGCTGTTCATAACACACCTCCTCGTTGGGCAGTAAACCCCAAGATCGACTGTTCCCGGGTTCTAGAAAGAGCCCCACGGGCTGAACAGGTTTCAGAAGTACCTGTTATCTGATGCATTTACACCAGCTACAAGCGGAAGAAAAGTTAGTGAGCTGTGGATTTCCTTTCGTCCAGTAAGCTGGCTGCCCAAGGGATGAAGGTGGCACAGAACCAGGGTCAGTGCCTGAGCGCCACGAGCGTCCAGGTTCCCATGGAGACTGCCTGACTTATGTGCTTAGGATCCAGAACACGCGGGAGGATGTTTTTTCGATTCTAACACCTTTTTCTTTCTGTGGATGTTGGTGTGGCTTGAGCACCCCGTTTACGACAGATTATTAAACACCAGCCATTTTCCAGCCGAGGGCAGATGAAAGCCTGGCTTTGGTCTTTCCTACTCGCTACACCTAAGGCACTGATGTCAGGGCTTTGCTACACTCCTCCCACCCATTTCCTGCTCTTGGGATAGGTTCTATTATCCCAATGACAGATGAGCGACCAGTGGCTCACCCAGGAGCACAGGTAACAGGTGGTGGAGTGGAGATCTGACCCCCGTCTGTCCTGTTCCAAAGCCCATACCGCCGACCACTGAGCTATACAGCTCAGTCCATGTGAGGGGCGGTTCCATCTTTCAGGCTGCCGTGGGAGCTCCGAAGGGACCAGCCATCCCTCACCACACCCATGCACCTTTCCAAGAAGAGCCTCTGGCAACCACAGGTGCCGTTTCTTTGGTCCCAGTCACCGGTGATGGCACACGGCACTCTGCAGGGAAACTTCTCTCCACTAAGGCCATTTCTGACGCGGGGTGGAGAGCTCTCACTAACAGCCCTGGAGGGGACCCTTGAATCCTGAACCGAGCGGCCACTCCACACATTCAACCCAGCAAAGGCCTGGGAGGGTGGGGACGCCAGCTTTAACAGGCCTGTCCTCCCCCTCCCTCCCTTGGGATCCTGCCACCTTCTGGTCGCTTTGGTGATGCCTGGAGCCCCTTAGGAGGAGGCCTCAGGAGCAACTTAAGTAAAGAGAGCAGACCGGGAATCCAGTCCACACACAAAAAAGGGCAAGAAAGAGGGAGAGTTTGTTTTTCCACCCATCCCCTCTAGACATCTAGCTGAGGGCGCTGAAGGTCAAGTTCACAGCCATCTCCCACGATAACCGAAATGGGACCAGTTATCAACTGGTCCCTATATATCAGGCACAGTGCCAGGCACTGTATACATATTAGAGCATCCAATCCCCAATTCTGTGAAACGGGTGCTAATCTTAGCCCCAGCTCAGAGATGAAAACAGCACTGAGAGATCTAGTACCTTGAGCAAGGCCAGTGAGCTCCTGAGAGGAGAACCAGGTCTTTCTCGCTCTGCACACCTGCTCTTAACTGCTGTCCTAGGTGGCGGGGTCTCTCACTCACGAAAAAGTCTCTACCAATTCAAGTCATGTCACGTTAGCTTTGCAGTTGGGCAGACCTGGGCCTGGGTCCTCCTGCCTACCCCTCATCCAAGTGACCCTGGGCAGGCGACTTAACCCCCTGGAGCCTCCATTTACATTTCCGTATGTTTTAATACTTACCTTGCACGGTCGCTGGGAGAAATGTAAAAGGGCTGGTGTA
This sequence comes from Physeter macrocephalus, assembly GCF_002837175.3. Taxonomy (NCBI): domain Eukaryota; kingdom Metazoa; phylum Chordata; class Mammalia; order Artiodactyla; family Physeteridae; genus Physeter; species Physeter macrocephalus. The sequence goes on along the minus strand of NC_041230.1, from coordinate 48,838,898 downwards.
AATGCCTGCCCCTGTGATTGTCACAGAGCACGTGTTCAAAACACCTCAGCATCACCCGGAGAGGCGTTAGCCTCACTGGAGGGGATGCCGCCTGGGCTGCGGTCCCAGCTCTGCCCCTCGCAAACAGCAGCTCTTAGCAGTAAACTGGGGATAACGCGGACCCCTTGCCTGACTCACAGTCGGTGCACAGCAAATCCAAGCTTCCTCCTTTTTTTCCCTTTAAATGCCTCTGTCTCTCCACCCTAGCGCTTGGGATCAGCTGACTTTGAGATCCTTGATCTAAAGCCTCAGAGGTGATGCAAAGCCCACGAGCACGTGGTCACATGAACCATATCTGAGACGGGCAGGAAAGCCCACCAGAGGTCGGCCACAGTGTCATCTGCCACCTTCGCCATCGTCCTGATGACAAGCCGGACTTAATGATGGTGTGATGGCGGCTGAGACTGGTGGGGTTGATGGGGTGGGCGACGCAGCTCTGCAGTGAGAGCCAGACAGCCTTAAGGTGAAACTTCCGGCCCCACTGCTTTCTCGGCAGGTCACTCGGTATCTCTGGGCCTCAGCTTTCCCATCTGTGACATGGAGACAGCAAGGGCTGCCTCTCAGGGGGAGCGTGAGGGTTAGATGGAATGCTGTGTGCGTGGCACCCGGCGCCTGCCCCGCATGTAGCAGGTGCTTCCTGAGGGCGAGCTGCTTCCCCTTCTCCAGATAAGAAGCCAGCCCCGGGCCTGCCGACAGGCCCCTCCCGCTCAGCTGGGAAGCCTGGACCCGAGGCCGGGCGTACGGCACAGGCCTCAAATCCCAGACCTTGACCGTGATTCATTTCAGAGCCGGGGTCTTTACTCTTCCGTGGGACGAGGCTGGTCTCCCACCCGAGGACAGACACGTCCTCTGCTCCTTTGCCACCCGCTTTCTACCTCTCACTCCCACCTCCTCCCAGGGCGAGGGACCCTCTCTATTCAGCAGACACGGAAGGCCTGGGCCAGCTTCCTGGACCAACGGGCAGTGACCAGCCTGGGTCTGCAGAGAAGGCGGAGGTTCTAGGTAGCAGGGAACTTGTGCCGGAGTCCGAGGGGGGGTGGGGTGGGAGGAGCCACCAGGGGCACCGGGGCAGCCAGAGGAGCAGGGGCCGCTCCCTGGGGAGAGGGACAGAGAGATAGCTCTGCTGGCCACGCAGAGTTGAAACCAGGGGTCATCAACCCCAGCGGCCCTAGAGGGCCAGGCAGGCAAATAAATGAGAGAAGTATTAATATCTGTCAAGTGCTTAAAATAGCACTGGGACACAGTAAACAGAGAGATGTTTCTGAGCACCCCTTGCCCTCCATCGGGCAGCCTAACTGACGGATTAAAGCCTCACGTCCCACTGTCTTTCCTGCCAGAACGCAAGCTCTAGGAGGGCAGAGGACCACCTTCATCCAAGTGCGCAGAACAGCGCCTGGCACGCGGCACACACTCACAGTGTGGGGCTGCCTGGCAGAGCCGATGGCTCACATGGTGGCACCAAGCAGCCAGCTGCAAACTGTTGCTGGATTTTCTGATCGTTTTTAAAGAGAGCCTGGAAATTCCCATTTTGTTGTGAAATCTGCCGACTTCTAATATCCTGTGTGAGTTGAAGGAGAGCTATGAGCTGTGAGGGACGATTAGAGCGGAAAGCCATGTCTGCCTGGACCTCCAGTGCTGGCGGGGGACGGGGCGGGGGCAGACGGGGGCGGGCCAACGCCATGGGTCTAGGAAGGGCAGTCTGGGGGCTTCACGGACGTGTTCCCGCTCAGGAACGAACCAGAGAATTCCGAAAGCAGCTGCCATCATCACCATCGCCAGCCCAGCTCGGGCCCAAGAGCAGCACCCACCGTGTCCTCCCTCGAAGCCAGACTTGGGGCACAGCAGGGTGGCAACCACTCTACCATCGTCCCTGGACGGCTCAGCTGGAAGCGCCGGGGGCAAACCTCCTTCTCAACTCCCTTGTGTCGCTGGGGGACCGCTCACCTCCTCCCGCAAAAGGGAGACAACACAGACTCAAATTCGATTCTGCTGCTTGGTACGGGGTGGTACTCAGCAGGTGTAAAGGAAGCCGACTTCAAAGTGGCGGGGGGTCAAGCCAAGGGGAAGCATTACCTCTGAGAGCAGTTTCGAGACAATTTCCAGCGGGGCTTGGTTGATGGAGTCATCCTGTAGGGGGGACGTCAGGGCCATGTCCACCAGAGTTCGGATCTCCTTCAAGACGACTTCCCAACGGCTTGGGTTACTCAGGACTTTCTTGTATTTGTAAATCTTTTTCTGGTCGGGAGAGAAAAAGAGACCCAGACGTGTTATTAACAGGCCAGGGGTGGAATACAGAAGACGATCAAAGAATCAGATGTGCTGGATGTGAAAGGCTCCACGTCTGGACTCCTCCCCGCCCCATCAGAATCCGGACCCCCGAAGAAGGGACAGTCTTGCCCCAAGTCGAAGGCTGCCTTTGCAAACAGCCAGGCCTCCTGAACGCTAGCAATTTCCACTCCTTTTCCAATGACTTAAAGAAAAGGATGAAGCTCTTTATCATCCAGGTTGTATCTTTTGCCAAACTTGTTCCCCAAGTATTCAAAGGCAATACGGGGAAGCATTCCGGGTCCACAAAGGCACTTTCTTTGTGTTGGAGGCAGTTTCTGCTCACCCTGACCCTAAGAGGCCCCCTTGGAGACCGTGCTCAGCTGAGAAACCTGACAGGCAGGCTTGGGGCCTGGAATTCAGCTCCAGCCAGGCGGGGGACTGAGCCCAGAACGGCCCTCACCAGCTTCCACCTGGGGAGGAGGACCAGCTTCCACCCGGGGAGGAGGACCAGCTTCCACCTGGGGAGGAGGACGGGTGCGTTCTCACCTCCGCATCCAGAGCTGGCAAGCGGCTGGGGCAGCGGCCGCGGCTCCGTCCATATGAGGCCGGGCTGGTTCCGCCCTCTGACATCATGGAAACAGAAGCCCTCTCTGAGGCCGAGGTCCCAGCCTGCGCTCCCCCGGCTCCGCAGCGGCCTGCCCCACTGCCGCCCGGCCTGCCTGGGCATCTCTCTCTCTAACTGGATAAACTTCTTAAAGTGCTCTGCTCCTTGGAGAAAACCTATTTTTTTTTTTTCGAGGCTCAAAGAGAAGCTTGTAGGCCACCAGCGTCTCCCCGACCACTTAGTTTCTGAGTTAAGAATTACAAAGGGGCTTGGAAGCCAAGGCCTAAAATGAAGCATTTGGGGGACAAATTCTGCATCAAACTGGGTAGCTCTCCGTGCTGAGTGAGGTGTGGTGGTGGAACAGGAGGTCGACTGTAGGATCAGACAGGCCTGCTTCTTCCCATAAAGTATTTCACCTACGGAGCCTCAGCCTCCTCTTCGGTAAATTATGCATGGCAATACCCTGTGGCCTCTTCCAATGTGGAACCCTTGTAATCCTGGACCCAGGTGGTCCCCTCTCTGTACGGAGTTACACTCCAAGGCGTAGTCCAAACAGCACAACCACGTAACCCAAAGGGAACTCCGATACTCAACCTGCCTCTTCTGAAAAACTTTAAAGGGATGAAATGGACAACCCACGGTGATACAGACAGCATCCCGTTTTTTTCTCCCATGTTTTTCCCACACTGCATGATGTTCTGGAGCCTCTTATTTGCTCATCATACCCCGGCGCCACCACCATCACCCACTAAGTTGATTTCCCCATAGTCATCCCAGATCTTTCCCGTGTAAATCTCCGTAGTCTGCCTCTCCCTCCTTCTCTCTCTCCGCCGGCCCCACCGCCTCCCTCCCTCTCTCCCTCCAAGCTTTTGACGTGAAGACAGCACAGTTTTCGTCAAGTGGGGAATGGGAAGGAGTAGAAACATTTACTTGTCAATCATTTTAGATCCTATAAGGGCTGGAAGAAACGCATGGCAACTTCTGTTGGGGGTGGGTGTTCAGCGAATAATAAATACGCTGTTGATGGAGATGATGGAGACAAGCAGCGTTTGCTGAACCCCGTGACTTCCGTGATGAGGCGCGCAGAGCCTCCTGAGGCTCCCCTGGGACCGTAACCAGCCTCAGTCCCAGTTACCTGCCTGGTGTTGTGAGCCAGCAGCATGACCAGGTCTGTACAAACACAAAGCGCCCGAAGTCTGAAGCGGCAGAGACACTTCCCGAGGCAAGAACCCGGCCCATCCCCGAAGATGAACGCTCCTTTGACTTCTAGACACTGCGGTTCCGCTCTGGGCCCAGAGAATCGCTTAATTTTTAAATGACCATGAAATGGTCACAGAAACTCACCGTATATTAAGCCCCAAAGAAAACCACAAGGACGCACAGCCGTGTATTCCCACAGTAGATTCTAGATCGGAATATGGTCTGCGCTTTAAGCGCCCTCTCTTGTAATCAGCTGCAAGTTATTTACTTTTGAAAGAATAAAGACTTCATTCTTTTTGTGAAAACGAGGCACGCTCACTATAAGAAATGTAAACCACGCTGAAAAGCACAAAGGAGAGGATAAATGAAAAAAGGTCTCGAAAATCCCACAACCTAGAAATAGCCATCATTAACCTTTGGTGAACACTGTTCCGGCTGGCCCTCAGTTAAACTTCGCCCGTGGGGGTGGGCGGCCGTGAGTTCGGCCCCTAAGTCCTCAGGACCCACACTCAGACGATGTCGCCGAGAGAGTGAGGCCCAGGCGCAAGGGCCCATCGGGCGCCGCCTGCCCCAGCGAGCCCCTTCACAGGCGCGCCCGGCCTCGGGCTCCCAGACGCAGCCCCCTTGACAGGCTGCGGTGGTCAACAGCTTTCCCACGAGCCCCTGCTTCAGAAGCGTCCCAAGGAGAGTGGTCACAGAGGCTGCGCTCAAGACCAGAAGTTCCCAGGGGCTGACGAGGGCTGACGAGGGCTGACGTGTGACGACCCCCCAGGCACTGTGCTGGGCACTTCTGGGCGCCCTCTCACTCCACCCTCACGGTAACCCCAGGAGCTGCAGACCTGCCAGAGGCCCTGGGAGCAGAACCGCAGACAAGGACCCGAGTGCAGATGGTCTGTTTACCGGGGAGGTGATGGAGGACACATCAGCGCAGGGGTGAGAGGGAGACTGGGAGAAAAAGGCAGCCAATCACCGCCAGAGCATCATCAAGTGTGAGGACTGGGAAACAGGCTACGCCACCACGGTGGGGACGAGGTTGGGTCCTGAGCGGGCCTCTGGGGGACAGTGTGGATCACGCCCTAGAGCTGACCCACCCAAGGAGCAAGGAAGCTGCACTGTTTACCCACCAACTTCCTGGACTCCTGGCTGCCCTGTGCCCAGGCCAAAATGCTCCCACGGCCAGGAAAAGCCGTGCCCCCGGGGCACGGTCACCGTGTTTACAGTGAGCAGCCTTCAGGACAGAGCGATGCCAAGAGGTAGGGCGTCTGCAGCTTCTGCCCCAGGCTCTAGTTTCCTGTTTACACACAAGACTACCAGGGCCGGGAGGTGACATGACTTGCCCAAGGTCACGCAGCTAGAAAGGGGCAATTCACAAGTACAAACCGGCTCTGGTGGACCCCAGAGGTCTCCCTCTTTCCATGACATGGGTCAGGGCCAGCGCAGACGGTGGAGAGGAGGCGCAGATTCACCAAGAGACACTGTGAGCAAGGCAGCAAGAACGCTTGATGGTCTGGGATGAGGGCTAGAACACGTCTCCAAGGCTCTGAGAGCTGGTGGGAGCAGCAGGTGGGCAGTGCAGCTGTGACATCGTGGTCATGGGGTGTGGGCAGGTGGCTGGCTCCCGGAAGAGGCTCTGAGCCCTGGCACAGGGCAGCCACAGGACAGAGGGGGGCCTGTCCAGGACCATGGGGGCCGAGTCACTCTGCCGTGTGTGACAAATCAGCACATTTCATCCCAGGAGCTCTGCTGAGCTCATCTGGTGACGAATCACGGTGAGACTGGGCTGGGGATGCCTCTGGAACCCTGACTCCTAGGAGCCCGGCCCTCAGCTTTGCCCTGTGGTCCCTCCACTGAGCCCATGTCACCAGAAGGGGCGGGTGACCTCCTGCCGTGTCTGGGCTGCTGGATTCCTTTGACAGGAACCTCGGAACTGTCTCCCTGCTTGTTTTTGGGTAAGAAAGCCAAGAATGGTCTCACATTTTTTTTTAAGGGTTGTTGAGGGGAAAAAACCAACAACAAAAAAGAATACGCAACAGAGTCAAATGTAGCCCACAAAGCCCCAAACATGTGCTGTCTGGACCTTTAAAGAAAAAGTTTGCTAACCCATGGCTGGAAAGGTCGAACCCCACCCAGCCGAGGAAAGGTCGAACCCCACAATGCAGCTCAAGATCAGGGGCCACCAGGGAAACACAGGTTCAAACCATAAAGAGACACTGCTCCACACCCACTAGGCTGGCTGGAACCAAAAGACAGGTATCTCCAAGTGCTGACAAGGATGCGGAGAAAATGGGATCCTTGTGCATTGCTGCTGGGAACGTAAATCAGTACAGCGCCACTGGAAAACAGGTTGAGTTTCTTAAATCATTAAACATAAATTTATCATATGACCCAGCAACTCTGTTCCTAGAAATCTACTCAAGAGAAAAACAGACTCTACGTAAAGACATGTACATGAATGTCCATAGCAGCATTATTCATAACAGCTCCAAACGGCAAACAACCCAAATGTCCGTTAGCTGATGAATGGATAAGCAAGACATGGTATATCCAGACAATGGAATAGTACTAGGCAGTAAAAAGGATGGAAACACTCAGATGTGCTACAAATATGGATGAATCTCACAAATATGCTAAGTGAAAGAAGCCAGATGCAAAAGACTTATTGGAGGATTCCTTTTATATGAAATGTCTAGAAAAGGCAAATTTATAGACAGAAAGTGGAACGGTTATTGCCTGGGGGTGGGAGGTGGCAACAGGGATTAGGCTGCAAACAGATATGAGGGCATTTTTAGATGACGGAAATACTCTAAAACTGCCTTGTGATGGTCGCACAACCCTATAAATTTACTAAAATCATTGAATCATTCACTTACGATACGTGAATTTTATGCCATGTAACTTACACCTTAATTAAGGTGTTAAAGAAAAAACCCCAACCCAGGTAGGTGGAGGACATCCAAAAAAGTCAGAGGCAGTATGGCTTCGCGGTTAAGAGTGCAGGTTTCGCAATCAGCAGACTTCAGTTCAAATCTAAGCTCTACTTCATCTACCCATCCACCCATCCACTCATCCATCCATCCATTTATCTAATCATCCAACAACAGTTACTGGGAACCAGCTAGTAGGGTGTAGCAAGTACTGAGTTCAGTCCTAAGGATACCAACGGTGAGCAAAGCAGACAGATCCCAGGGCTTGGGGAACTTACAGCGTATTACTGGCACCCTACTTTCCTCATCTGCAGCGTGGGATGAGAACAACCACTGTCAAAGGCTTGCCACGCCCATTCCATGAGATGATATATATAAACACGTAGCCCTGTTCCTCGCGAAACAGCAGCGCTCATTCTTATCACCCACCAAGTCCTGTGGGTGAGTGATCCAGAGCAGGCAGGACTCCGGAGGGCTCCCGGCATCTGTGACTAAGCCCCACCCGCTCCCGAGACAACAGAGCCAGCAGGAAGAGCCAGCCGCTCCTCCACTGCAGGCTCCTCCACTGCAGTCTTCGCTCTCTGCTTATCAGGAAGGGGGCGTTACCTGGGCAACATCCGCCATCTCTCCAGCAGATGCTGCTCTACCGCAGAGACAACCACAGACGCCCGGGTTCTCTGGCCTGGGAAAGTGGAGCCCGTCGGCTCCTCCACGGGAGACAAGCTGTCACCGGGCAGGCGCCCCTCTCCAGGAGAGGTGTGACTCAGAATGTGCGGGCACCACGCCTCCCGCTGACGGGGCGGCTGCTCTGCCGCCTGCTGCAGCCTCCGAAGCTCGGGCTCACGCAAGCACGCATGCTCCCCCAAGCCGTCATTAAAGGAGAGGGCGCTCCTGCAGCCAATGAGAAAAAGGAGCCCGGCGGGAGCCGGGCTGGCTGTGACAACTTCTTTCCAGGGGGTGTCCCAAAGCTGTGCTGCCCGCCACGAGAGCCACCAGCCCCGTGTGGCTACTTACACTGAACCTAATTAAAATGAAACTAACAACTGAAAATTCAGCGCCTCAGTCCCACTAGCCGTATTCCAGCGGCTGGACAGACACACGTGGCTGGAGGCTGCCACACAGGACAGTGCAAATAGAGAACGTTTTCATCACTGCAGCGAGTTCTATTGGGCAGGCTGTCCTAAAGTCTTAGCATGCCCTCTGTCACCCACGCCCCAGAGGACCAGTGACGTGCTCGTTGCCTCTCCCATCACTCAGGCAACGCCTATTTGCTGGGGCCGGTATGTGAGTGGCACCCTGCCCATCTCCTCCAACTTTCCCTCCAAGGCCTACAGGGGCTGTCCCCAGATGTCCTTTGCACACCCAGGGAGAAGGACCAAGTGGGTGACTTCTTTGGCTTCCCTGATTCCTAGACAGGGGCCCTCTGACCTCCTCATTCCTTCAGGACTCACTGGGGCAATGGACGAATGTGCCAGGTAACTCACCATCTCTGCCAGCCCAGTGGGCTTCTGGGGGCACACTGAAAAAATTTTCACGACCACCCAACGATGGGAGCAGTATAATTAGCTTCATTTTACAGATGAGAAGTCTGAGGCTGAGGGAGGTTAAGTCAAGGACCTAGTAAGAGCCAGAGCTGGAGCTGGGACCCAGGTGTAGCTGGATCCTGAGTCCCCGACCACCGTGCCCCTCTGAGAGGCACACCTGAGTGCTTTCTCTGCCTTGATCGATGCTGCTGCCTCCTGCTGAAATGAACAAGAAGCCCTTTAAATTGGAGGGCTGAGCCCAGGGGCAGTTCCAGACTGGCTGCAGCTGGGCGTCTGGATGACATCTGCCTGGAAAGCCGGGTCCTGGGGAGACGGGCAATTTGTTTGAAAAAGGGGGAAGAGCATGGCACTCTGCCCCTTAAGTGCCCACTGGAGGCGGTCTCGCTGCAGTCATCACTGCTTCCAAGGAAACAGCAGAAACTCGGGCACAGTGTCCCGCTCATCGTCTCTGGAGCATTGCCTGGTTGCCTGGGCAACCATGCATCTGGCTGGTGTGGAGATGTACTGGTCTTGGTGCCAGGCTTGCAGCTAGGTACCACATCCGACCTGGCTCTTAGGGCCTGCTGCAACCTTGGCAAAATCCAATCATCCCACGGATCCGACTGACTGCACTGAAAGAATTCTAGGTGGCTGTTTTCCTTACTGAGCTCTGGCTCCTTGAGGACAGGGATCATGCCTTGTCTGTTTCTTTACTGTTCTGTGTGGTGGCTGGAACCGCTGAGGGCACATGGAAGGTGGTCTCAGTATTTGTCAAAGGGAGGAGAATAAGAATCAGAAATAATGGTTGGGCTTCCCTGGTGGCGCAGTGGTTAAGAATCCACCTTCCAATGCAGGCGACCCGGGTTTGAGCCCTGGTCTGGGAAGATCCCACATGCCCCGCAGCAACTAAGCCCGTGCGCCACAACTACTGAGCCTGCGCGCCTAGAGCCTGTGCTCCACGACAAGAGAAGCCACCGCAGTGAGAATCCCGCGCGCCAAAGAGAAGCCCTGCAACAAAGAGCAGCCCCCGCTCGCCACAACTAGAGAAGGCCCGCGTGCAGCAACAGACCCAACACAGCCAAAAATAAAAAAAAAATTAAAAAAAAAATGACACCTGTTCTTTAAAAAAAAAAAAGAAAGGGCTTTCCCGGTGGTGCAGTGGTTGAGAGTCTGCCTGCCGATGCAGGGGACGCGGGTTCGCGCCCCGGTATGGGAGGATCCCACGTGCCGCGGAGCGGCTGGGCCCGTGAGCCGTGGCCGCTGAGCCTGCGCTCCGCAACGGGAGAGGCCGCAACGGTGAGAGGTCCGTCAAAGGCAATACGGGGAAGCATTCCGGGTCCACAAAGGCACTTTCTTTGTGTTGGAGGCAGTTTCTGCTCACCCTGACCCTAAGAGGCCCCCTTGGAGACCGTGCTCAGCTGAGAAACCTGACAGGCAGGCTTGGGGCCTGGAATTCAGCTCCAGCCAGGCGGGGGACTGAGCCCAGAACGGCCCTCACCAGCTTCCACCTGGGGAGGAGGACGGGTGCGTTCTCACCTCCGCATCCAGAGCTGGCAAGCGGCTGGGGCAGCGGCCGCGGCTCCGTCCATATGAGGCCGGGCTGGTTCCGCCCTCTGACATCATGGAAACAGAAGCCCTCTCTGAGGCCGAGGTCCCAGCCTGCGCTCCCCCGGCTCCGCAGCGGCCTGCCCCACTGCCGCCCGGCCTGCCTGGGCATCTCTCTCTCTAACTGGATAAACTTCTTAAAGTGCTCTGCTCCTTGGAGAAAACCTATTTTTTTTTTTTTCTTTTTTTTTTGCGGTACGCGGGCCTCTCACCGTTGTGGCCTCTCCCGTTGCGGAGCGCAGGCTCCGGGGCCATGGCTCACGGGCCCAGCCGCTCCGCGGCATGTGGGATCCTCCCAGACCGGGGCGCGAACCCGGTTCCCCTGCATCGGCAGGCGGACCCCCAACCACTGCGCCACCAGGGAAGCCCGGGAAAACCTAATTTTAATGTCACTGAGCCAGCAGCCAGCTGGGTGACACGTCACAATCTCTGAACCAAAGTCTGAATGAGGGCAGGAGGAGGTGAGGGTCCCCCACTGGCCCCGAGGCTCAAAGAGAAGCTTGTAGGCCACCAGCGTCTCCCCGACCACTTAGTTTCTGAGTTAAGAATTACAAAGGGGCTTGGAAGCCAAGGCCTAAAATGAAGCATTTGGGGGACAAATTCTGCATCAAACTGGGTAGCTCTCCGTGCTGAGTGAGGTGTGGTGGTGGAACAGGAGGTCGACTGTAGGATCAGACAGGCCTGCTTCTTCCCATAAAGTATTTCACCTACGGAGCCTCAGCCTCCTCTTCGGTAAATTATGCATGGCAATACCCTGTGGCCTCTTCCAATGTGGAACCCTTGTAATCCTGGACCCAGGTGGTCCCCTCTCTGTACGGAGTTACACTCCAAGGCGTAGTCCAAACAGCACAACCACGTAACCCAAAGGGAACTCCGATACTCAACCTGCCTCTTCTGAAAAACTTTAAAGGGATGAAATGGACAACCCACGGTGATACAGACAGCATCCCGTTTTTTTCTCCCATGTTTTTCCCACACTGCATGATGTTCTGGAGCCTCTTATTTGCTCATCATACCCCGGCGCCACCACCATCACCCACTAAGTTGATTTCCCCATAGTCATCCCAGATCTTTCCCGTGTAAATCTCCGTAGTCTGCCTCTCCCTCCTTCTCTCTCTCCGCCGGCCCCACCGCCTCCCTCCCTCTCTCCCTCCAAGCTTTTGACGTGAAGACAGCACAGTTTTCGTCAAGTGGGGAATGGGAAGGAGTAGAAACATTTACTTGTCAATCATTTTAGATCCTATAAGGGCTGGAAGAAACGCATGGCAACTTCTGTTGGGGGTGGGTGTTCAGCGAATAATAAATACGCTGTTGATGGAGATGATGGAGACAAGCAGCGTTTGCTGAACCCCGTGACTTCCGTGATGAGGCGCGCAGAGCCTCCTGAGGCTCCCCTGGGACCGTAACCAGCCTCAGTCCCAGTTACCTGCCTGGTGTTGTGAGCCAGCAGCATGACCAGGTCTGTACAAACACAAAGCGCCCGAAGTCTGAAGCGGCAGAGACACTTCCCGAGGCAAGAACCCGGCCCATCCCCGAAGATGAACGCTCCTTTGACTTCTAGACACTGCGGTTCCGCTCTGGGCCCAGAGAATCGCTTAATTTTTAAATGACCATGAAATGGTCACAGAAACTCACCGTATATTAAGCCCCAAAGAAAACCACAAGGACGCACAGCCGTGTATTCCCACAGTAGATTCTAGATCGGAATATGGTCTGCGCTTTAAGCGCCCTCTCTTGTAATCAGCTGCAAGTTATTTACTTTTGAAAGAATAAAGACTTCATTCTTTTTGTGAAAACGAGGCACGCTCACTATAAGAAATGTAAACCACGCTGAAAAGCACAAAGGAGAGGATAAATGAAAAAAGGTCTCGAAAATCCCACAACCTAGAAATAGCCATCATTAACCTTTGGTGAACACTGTTCCGGCTGGCCCTCAGTTAAACTTCGCCCGTGGGGGTGGGCGGCCGTGAGTTCGGCCCCTAAGTCCTCAGGACCCACACTCAGACGATGTCGCCGAGAGAGTGAGGCCCAGGCGCAAGGGCCCATCGGGCGCCGCCTGCCCCAGCGAGCCCCTTCACAGGCGCGCCCGGCCTCGGGCTCCCAGACGCAGCCCCCTTGACAGGCTGCGGTGGTCAACAGCTTTCCCACGAGCCCCTGCTTCAGAAGCGTCCCAAGGAGAGTGGTCACAGAGGCTGCGCTCAAGACCAGAAGTTCCCAGGGGCTGACGAGGGCTGACGTGTGACGACCCCCCAGGCACTGTGCTGGGCACTTCTGGGCGCCCTCTCACTCCACCCTCACGGTAACCCCAGGAGCTGCGGACCTGCCAGAGGCCCTGGGAGCAGAACCGCAGACAAGGACCCGAGTGCAGATGGTCTGTTTACCGGGGAGGTGATGGAGGACACATCAGCGCAGGGGTGAGAGGGAGACTGGGAGAAAAAGGCAGCCAATCACCGCCAGAGCATCATCAAGTGTGAGGACTGGGAAACAGGCTACGCCACCACGGTGGGGACGAGGTTGGGTCCTGAGCGGGCCTCTGGGGGACAGTGTGGATCACGCCCTAGAGCTGACCCACCCAAGGAGCAAGGAAGCTGCACTGTTTACCCACCAACTTCCTGGACTCCTGGCTGCCCTGTGCCCAGGCCAAAATGCTCCCACGGCCAGGAAAAGCCGTGCCCCCGGGGCACGGTCACCGTGTTTACAGTGAGCAGCCTTCAGGACAGAGCGATGCCAAGAGGTAGGGCGTCTGCAGCTTCTGCCCCAGGCTCTAGTTTCCTGTTTACACACAAGACTACCAGGGCCGGGAGGTGACATGACTTGCCCAAGGTCACGCAGCTAGAAAGGGGCAATTCACAAGTACAAACCGGCTCTGGTGGACCCCAGAGGTCTCCCTCTTTCCATGACATGGGTCAGGGCCAGCGCAGACGGTGGAGAGGAGGCGCAGATTCACCAAGAGACACTGTGAGCAAGGCAGCAAGAACGCTTGATGGTCTGGGATGAGGGCTAGAACACGTCTCCAAGGCTCTGAGAGCTGGTGGGAGCAGCAGGTGGGCAGTGCAGCTGTGACATCGTGGTCATGGGGTGTGGGCAGGTGGCTGGCTCCCGGAAGAGGCTCTGAGCCCTGGCACAGGGCAGCCACAGGACAGAGGGGGGCCTGTCCAGGACCATGGGGGCCGAGTCACTCTGCCGTGTGTGACAAATCAGCACATTTCATCCCAGGAGCTCTGCTGAGCTCATCTGGTGACGAATCACGGTGAGACTGGGCTGGGGATGCCTCTGGAACCCTGACTCCTAGGAGCCCGGCCCTCAGCTTTGCCCTGTGGTCCCTCCACTGAGCCCATGTCACCAGAAGGGGCGGGTGACCTCCTGCCGTGTCTGGGCTGCTGGATTCCTTTGACAGGAACCTCGGAACTGTCTCCCTGCTTGTTTTTGGGTAAGAAAGCCAAGAATGGTCTCACATTTTTTTTTAAGGGTTGTTGAGGGGAAAAAACCAACAACAAAAAAGAATACGCAACAGAGTCAAATGTAGCCCACAAAGCCCCAAACATGTGCTGTCTGGACCTTTAAAGAAAAAGTTTGCTAACCCATGGCTGGAAAGGTCGAACCCCACCCAGCCGAGGAAAGGTCGAACCCCACAATGCAGCTCAAGATCAGGGGCCACCAGGGAAACACAGGTTCAAACCATAAAGAGACACTGCTCCACACCCACTAGGCTGGCTGGAACCAAAAGACAGGTATCTCCAAGTGCTGACAAGGATGCGGAGAAAATGGGATCCTTGTGCATTGCTGCTGGGAACGTAAATCAGTACAGCGCCACTGGAAAACAGGTTGAGTTTCTTAAATCATTAAACATAAATTTATCATATGACCCAGCAACTCTGTTCCTAGAAATCTACTCAAGAGAAAAACAGACTCTACGTAAAGACATGTACATGAATGTCCATAGCAGCATTATTCATAACAGCTCCAAACGGCAAACAACCCAAATGTCCGTTAGCTGATGAATGGATAAGCAAGACATGGTATATCCAGACAATGGAATAGTACTAGGCAGTAAAAAGGATGGAAACACTCAGATGTGCTACAAATATGGATGAATCTCACAAATATGCTAAGTGAAAGAAGCCAGATGCAAAAGACTTATTGGAGGATTCCTTTTATATGAAATGTCTAGAAAAGGCAAATTTATAGACAGAAAGTGGAACGGTTATTGCCTGGGGGTGGGAGGTGGCGACAGGGATTAGGCTGCAAACAGATATGAGGGCATTTTTAGATGACGGAAATACTCTAAAACTGCCTTGTGATGGTCGCACAACCCTATAAATTTACTAAAATCATTGAATCATTCACTTACGATACGTGAATTTTATGCCATGTAACTTACACCTTAATTAAGGTGTTAAAGAAAAAACCCCAACCCAGGTAGGTGGAGGACATCCAAAAAAGTCAGAGGCAGTATGGCTTCGCGGTTAAGAGTGCAGGTTTCGCAATCAGCAGACTTCAGTTCAAATCTAAGCTCTACTTCATCTACCCATCCACCCATCCACTCATCCATCCATCCATCCATCCACCCATCCACTCATCCATCCATCCATTTATCTAATCATCCAACAACAGTTACTGGGAACCAGCTAGTAGGGTGTAGCAAGTACTGAGTTCAGTCCTAAGGATACCAACGGTGAGCAAAGCAGACAGATCCCAGGGCTTGGGGAACTTACAGCGTATTACTGGCACCCTACTTTCCTCATCTGCAGCGTGGGATGAGAACAACCACTGTCAAAGGCTTGCCACGCCCATTCCATGAGATGATATATATAAACACGTAGCCCTGTTCCTCGCGAAACAGCAGCGCTCATTCTTATCACCCACCAAGTCCTGTGGGTGAGTGATCCAGAGCAGGCAGGACTCCGGAGGGCTCCCGGCATCTGTGACTAAGCCCCACCCGCTCCCGAGACAACAGAGCCAGCAGGAAGAGCCAGCCGCTCCTCCACTGCAGGCTCCTCCACTGCAGTCTTCGCTCTCTGCTTATCAGGAAGGGGGCGTTACCTGGGCAACATCCGCCATCTCTCCAGCAGATGCTGCTCTACCGCAGAGACAACCACAGACGCCCGGGTTCTCTGGCCTGGGAAAGTGGAGCCCGTCGGCTCCTCCACGGGAGACAAGCTGTCACCGGGCAGGCGCCCCTCTCCAGGAGAGGTGTGACTCAGAATGTGCGGGCACCACGCCTCCCGCTGACGGGGCGGCTGCTCTGCCGCCTGCTGCAGCCTCCGAAGCTCGGGCTCACGCAAGCACGCATGCTCCCCCAAGCCGTCATTAAAGGAGAGGGCGCTCCTGCAGCCAATGAGAAAAAGGAGCCCGGCGGGAGCCGGGCTGGCTGTGACAACTTCTTTCCAGGGGGTGTCCCAAAGCTGTGCTGCCCGCCACGAGAGCCACCAGCCCCGTGTGGCTACTTACACTGAACCTAATTAAAATGAAACTAACAACTGAAAATTCAGCGCCTCAGTCCCACTAGCCGTATTCCAGCGGCTGGACAGACACACGTGGCTGGAGGCTGCCACACAGGACAGTGCAAATAGAGAACGTTTTCATCACTGCAGCGAGTTCTATTGGGCAGGCTGTCCTAAAGTCTTAGCATGCCCTCTGTCACCCACGCCCCAGAGGACCAGTGACGTGCTCGTTGCCTCTCCCATCACTCAGGCAACGCCTATTTGCTGGGGCCGGTATGTGAGTGGCACCCTGCCCATCTCCTCCAACTTTCCCTCCAAGGCCTACAGGGGCTGTCCCCAGATGTCCTTTGCACACCCAGGGAGAAGGACCAAGTGGGTGACTTCTTTGGCTTCCCTGATTCCTAGACAGGGGCCCTCTGACCTCCTCATTCCTTCAGGACTCACTGGGGCAATGGACGAATGTGCCAGGTAACTCACCATCTCTGCCAGCCCAGTGGGCTTCTGGGGGCACACTGAAAAAATTTTCACGACCACCCAACGATGGGAGCAGTATAATTAGCTTCATTTTACAGATGAGAAGTCTGAGGCTGAGGGAGGTTAAGTCAAGGACCTAGTAAGAGCCAGAGCTGGAGCTGGGACCCAGGTGTAGCTGGATCCTGAGTCCCCGACCACCGTGCCCCTCTGAGAGGCACACCTGAGTGCTTTCTCTGCCTTGATCGATGCTGCTGCCTCCTGCTGAAATGAACAAGAAGCCCTTTAAATTGGAGGGCTGAGCCCAGGGGCAGTTCCAGACTGGCTGCAGCTGGGCGTCTGGATGACATCTGCCTGGAAAGCCGGGTCCTGGGGAGACGGGCAATTTGTTTGAAAAAGGGGGAAGAGCATGGCACTCTGCCCCTTAAGTGCCCACTGGAGGCGGTCTCGCTGCAGTTATCACTGCTTCCAAGGAAACAGCAGAAACTCGGGCACAGTGTCCCGCTCATCGTCTCTGGAGCATTGCCTGGTTGCCTGGGCAACCATGCATCTGGCTGGTGTGGAGATGTACTGGTCTTGGTGCCAGGCTTGCAGCTAGGTACCACATCCGACCTGGCTCTTAGGGCCTGCTGCAACCTTGGCAAAATCCAATCATCCCACGGATCCGACTGACTGCACTGAAAGAATTCTAGGTGGCTGTTTTCCTTACTGAGCTCTGGCTCCTTGAGGACAGGGATCATGCCTTGTCTGTTTCTTTACTGTTCTGTGTGGTGGCTGGAACCGCTGAGGGCACATGGAAGGTGGTCTCAGTATTTGTCAAAGGGAGGAGAATAAGAATCAGAAATAATGGTTGGGCTTCCCTGGTGGCGCAGTGGTTAAGAATCCACCTTCCAATGCAGGCGACCCGGGTTTGAGCCCTGGTCTGGGAAGATCCCACATGCCCCGGAGCAACTAAGCCCGTGCGCCACAACTACTGAGCCTGCGCGCCTAGAGCCTGTGCTCCACGACAAGAGAAGCCACCGCAGTGAGAATCCCGCGCGCCAAAGAGAAGCCCTGCAACAAAGAGCAGCCCCCGCTCGCCACAACTAGAGAAGGCCCGCGTGCAGCAACAGACCCAACACAGCCAAAAATAAAAAAAAAATTAAAAAAAAAATGACACCTGTTCTTTAAAAAAAAAAAAGAAAGGGCTTTCCCGGTGGTGCAGTGGTTGAGAGTCTGCCTGCCGATGCAGGGGACGCGGGTTCGCGCCCCGGTATGGGAGGATCCCACGTGCCGCGGAGCGGCTGGGCCCGTGAGCCGTGGCCGCTGCGCCTGCGCGTCCGGAGCTTGCGCTCTGCAACGGGAGAGGCCGCAACGGTGAGAGGTCCGCGTAACGCAAAAAAAAAAAAAAAAAAAAAAAAAA
>NC_041230.1:48808355-48817030 GCF_002837175.3 Physeter macrocephalus | reverse complement strand
CCATCCACCCATCCACTCATCCATCCATCCATCCATCCACCCATCCACTCATCCATCCATCCATCCATCCACCCATCCACTCATCCATCCATCCATCCATCCACCCATCCACTCATCCATCCATCCATCCATCCACCCATCCACTCATCCATCCATCCATCCATCCACCCATCCACTCATCCATCCATCCATCCATCCACCCATCCACTCATCCATCCATCCATCCATCCACCCATCCACTCATCCATCCATCCATCCATCCACCCATCCACTCATCCATCCATCCATCCATCCACCCATCCACTCATCCATCCATCCATTTATCTAATCATCCAACAACAGTTACTGGGAACCAGCTAGTAGGGTGTAGCAAGTACTGAGTTCAGTCCTAAGGATACCAACGGTGAGCAAAGCAGACAGATCCCAGGGCTTGGGGAACTTACAGCGTATTACTGGCACCCTACTTTCCTCATCTGCAGCGTGGGATGAGAACAACCACTGTCAAAGGCTTGCCACGCCCATTCCATGAGATGATATATATAAACACGTAGCCCTGTTCCTCGCGAAACAGCAGCGCTCATTCTTATCACCCACCAAGTCCTGTGGGTGAGTGATCCAGAGCAGGCAGGACTCCGGAGGGCTCCCGGCATCTGTGACTAAGCCCCACCCGCTCCCGAGACAACAGAGCCAGCAGGAAGAGCCAGCCGCTCCTCCACTGCAGGCTCCTCCACTGCAGTCTTCGCTCTCTGCTTATCAGGAAGGGGGCGTTACCTGGGCAACATCCGCCATCTCTCCAGCAGATGCTGCTCTACCGCAGAGACAACCACAGACGCCCGGGTTCTCTGGCCTGGGAAAGTGGAGCCCGTCGGCTCCTCCACGGGAGACAAGCTGTCACCGGGCAGGCGCCCCTCTCCAGGAGAGGTGTGACTCAGAATGTGCGGGCACCACGCCTCCCGCTGACGGGGCGGCTGCTCTGCCGCCTGCTGCAGCCTCCGAAGCTCGGGCTCACGCAAGCACGCATGCTCCCCCAAGCCGTCATTAAAGGAGAGGGCGCTCCTGCAGCCAATGAGAAAAAGGAGCCCGGCGGGAGCCGGGCTGGCTGTGACAACTTCTTTCCAGGGGGTGTCCCAAAGCTGTGCTGCCCGCCACGAGAGCCACCAGCCCCGTGTGGCTACTTACACTGAACCTAATTAAAATGAAACTAACAACTGAAAATTCAGCGCCTCAGTCCCACTAGCCGTATTCCAGCGGCTGGACAGACACACGTGGCTGGAGGCTGCCACACAGGACAGTGCAAATAGAGAACGTTTTCATCACTGCAGCGAGTTCTATTGGGCAGGCTGTCCTAAAGTCTTAGCATGCCCTCTGTCACCCACGCCCCAGAGGACCAGTGACGTGCTCGTTGCCTCTCCCATCACTCAGGCAACGCCTATTTGCTGGGGCCGGTATGTGAGTGGCACCCTGCCCATCTCCTCCAACTTTCCCTCCAAGGCCTACAGGGGCTGTCCCCAGATGTCCTTTGCACACCCAGGGAGAAGGACCAAGTGGGTGACTTCTTTGGCTTCCCTGATTCCTAGACAGGGGCCCTCTGACCTCCTCATTCCTTCAGGACTCACTGGGGCAATGGACGAATGTGCCAGGTAACTCACCATCTCTGCCAGCCCAGTGGGCTTCTGGGGGCACACTGAAAAAATTTTCACGACCACCCAACGATGGGAGCAGTATAATTAGCTTCATTTTACAGATGAGAAGTCTGAGGCTGAGGGAGGTTAAGTCAAGGACCTAGTAAGAGCCAGAGCTGGAGCTGGGACCCAGGTGTAGCTGGATCCTGAGTCCCCGACCACCGTGCCCCTCTGAGAGGCACACCTGAGTGCTTTCTCTGCCTTGATCGATGCTGCTGCCTCCTGCTGAAATGAACAAGAAGCCCTTTAAATTGGAGGGCTGAGCCCAGGGGCAGTTCCAGACTGGCTGCAGCTGGGCGTCTGGATGACATCTGCCTGGAAAGCCGGGTCCTGGGGAGACGGGCAATTTGTTTGAAAAAGGGGGAAGAGCATGGCACTCTGCCCCTTAAGTGCCCACTGGAGGCGGTCTCGCTGCAGTTATCACTGCTTCCAAGGAAACAGCAGAAACTCGGGCACAGTGTCCCGCTCATCGTCTCTGGAGCATTGCCTGGTTGCCTGGGCAACCATGCATCTGGCTGGTGTGGAGATGTACTGGTCTTGGTGCCAGGCTTGCAGCTAGGTACCACATCCGACCTGGCTCTTAGGGCCTGCTGCAACCTTGGCAAAATCCAATCATCCCACGGATCCGACTGACTGCACTGAAAGAATTCTAGGTGGCTGTTTTCCTTACTGAGCTCTGGCTCCTTGAGGACAGGGATCATGCCTTGTCTGTTTCTTTACTGTTCTGTGTGGTGGCTGGAACCGCTGAGGGCACATGGAAGGTGGTCTCAGTATTTGTCAAAGGGAGGAGAATAAGAATCAGAAATAATGGTTGGGCTTCCCTGGTGGCGCAGTGGTTAAGAATCCACCTTCCAATGCAGGCGACCCGGGTTTGAGCCCTGGTCTGGGAAGATCCCACATGCCCCGCAGCAACTAAGCCCGTGCGCCACAACTACTGAGCCTGCGCGCCTAGAGCCTGTGCTCCACGACAAGAGAAGCCACCGCAGTGAGAATCCCGCGCGCCAAAGAGAAGCCCTGCAACAAAGAGCAGCCCCCGCTCGCCACAACTAGAGAAGGCCCGCGTGCAGCAACAGACCCAACACAGCCAAAAATAAAAAAAAAATTAAAAAAAAAATGACACCTGTTCTTTAAAAAAAAAAAAAAGAAAGGGTTTTCCTGGTGGTGCAGTGGTTGAGAGTCCGCCTGCCGACGCAGGGGACGCGGGTTCGCGCCCCGGTATGGGAGGATCCCACGTGCCGCGGAGCGGCTGGGCCCGTGAGCCGTGGCCGCTGAGCCTGCGCTCCGCAACGGGAGAGGCCGCAACGGTGAGAGGTCCGCGTAACGCAAAAAAAAAAAAAAAAAAAAGAAAGAAAGAAAGAAAGAAAGAAAGAACGGCCCACATGTATGAAGTTCTTCCACTGCTGTCAGCTACTACACCGAATCCTTTCACCCTCCCAGGCCACGGCAAACGCAGGAACTACCTGCAGGGGGAGCTTGTGAAAAGGCAGATTCTAACTCGGCAGAGCTGGATGGGGCCCGAGAGTCTGCACTTTCCAGTAGCTTCCAGAGAAGAGAGATGCTCCTGAACCCAACCCCAGGTGCCTCGTCTGCTCCTCCCTAGGAGGCATGCTTGCTCTGTCCCCACGAGTCAGAGAAGGGGGCAGTGAGGGAGCGATACCTTGCCTGCGGTCACACAGCTGGCGTTGTGAGCTATGTCCCCCAAAATGGTATGTCCAAGTCCTATAACCCCTGGTATCTGTGGATGTGACCTTATTTGGAAATAGGTCTTTACAGATGCCATCAAGTGAAGGTGAGGTCATGCTGGATTAGGGTGGGTCCTTATAAAAAGGCCAGGGGAAGACACACACATACACAGGCAGAGAAGCTAGGTGAAGGTGGAGGCAGAGACTGAAGCGACGCCTCTACCAGCCAAGGGACGCCAAGGAGTGTAGCAGCCACCAGAAGCTGCAAGAGGCAGGGAAGGAACCTCCCGTAGAGTCTCTGGGGGGAGCATGGCCCTGCCAACACCTTGACTTTGGACCTCTGGCCCCAGAACCGTGAGCGGTTACATTTCTGTTGTTTTCAGCCACCCAGTTTGCGGTACTTTGATATGGGAAACTCACACAGCTGGTAAGCAGCAAAGCAAGGCAGACCCCAGGGAGCCTGGCTGCTGGTCACCCTGCTGGTCCGCTTCAGCCCTTCGAGCTGACCCTTCTCATCCTTTTATTTTATGGAGGTGGCAGCCGGGGCCCCTGCTCTCAGCAGCTTCTCCCAGCTTACCCTCGGCTTGGAATCGGTTAGGTTTTCTCTTGCTGGGGAAGACCTGACCTCCTGTCTCCTTCTTGCTCCCTTGGGGTTGGAAAAGCTGACGTCCACGCTTGACGCCTGCCTCCAGCCCATCACCCGAGCGCAGAAGCCCCTGGTCCTGTGCTGCCTGCACACCTGGGCGCCTGCACCGTCACTAATGTCACGAGGAGCCGCCTGGACACCCAGAGAAGCTGCAGAGGGAATTCCAAGGAGGATTCAGGAGGACGTCAGTGCAGGGCTGGCTTAGGGTCCTCGGCAAAGAGTCATGAGGTGGGCTCTGGCTCAGAGCAAACAGAGCCCGCTTTCCTTTTTTTTTCTTTACATTGAAGTATAGTTGATTTAGAATGTTTCAGGTGTATAGCAAAGTGATTCCGTTTTATATATATATATATATATATATATTTCCAGATTCTTTTCCATTATAGGTTATTACAAGATATTGAATATAGTTCCCTGTGCTATACAGTAGGTCCTTGTTTATTTATTTTTTATATAGTAGTGTGTATATGTTAATCCCAAATTCCCAATTTATCCTCCCCGCCCCTTTCCCAGTGGTAACCATGTCTGTGAGTCTGTTTCTGTTTTGTAAATGTTTATTTGTATCTTTTTTTGAAGATTCCACATATAAATACTATCACATGATATCTGTCTTTCCCTGTCTGACTTACTTCACTTACTACGATGATCTCTAGGTCCATCCATGTTGCTGCAAGTGGCATTATTTCATTCGTTTTTATGGCTGAGTGATATTCCATCGTATGTATGTATCACATCTTCTTTATCCATTCCTCTGTCAGTGGACGTTGGCGTTGCTTCCTTGTCTCGGCTATTGTAAACAGTGCTGCTGTGAACATTGGGGTGCATGTATTTCCTCGAATTAGAGTTTTTGTCTTTTCCAGATATATGCCCTGGAGTGGGATCGCTGGATCATTGGTGGTTCTATTTTTAGTTTTTTGAGGAACCCCCATACTGTTCTCCATACTGGCTGTACCAATTTACGTTTCCACCAAGAGTGTAGGAAGTTTCCCTTTTCTCCACACCCTCTCCAGCATTTCTCTTTCTTTTTATGAAGGTTACACATCTGCCAATGGTTGGCAACCCCCATTACACCAGCTGACAGCCCAGGGCTTCTGGGCACTGAGCTAAACTCATCCCAGAACAACTGTTTCAGGGTTCTCAATCCTGGCTACGCATAAGAACCATTTGGGAGGCTTAACAACATTCCAGTAACAGAGTCCAACCCCAGGCCAAACTCATCCGGCGGCTGTTGTGGGCAGGGTGGAGATGAGGCATCTGGTTCTTTGGGCACTGGTATATTTTAAAGTATATCTGAACACCAGTGGACACAACATTATTCACAACTGCCAAAAGGTGGAGGCAACTCAAGTGTCCATCGACAGACGAATGGATAAACAAATGTTGGCTATGATACAATGGCTTATTCAGCCGTGAAAAGGAAGGGAATTCTGACACCTGCTACAACATGGATGAACCCTGAGCACATTATGCAAGTGAAATAAGCCAGTCACAAAAAGACAAACACTGTAGGTTCCGTTCGCAGGAGGGCATACCTAGAGTCGTCAGATTCATAGAGACAGAAAGTAGACAGAACGTAGAATGCGGGTTGCCAGGAGCTGGGGGAGGGGGAAGGGGGAGTTAGTGTTTAACAGGGGCAGAGTTTCAGTTTTGCAAGATGAAAAAGTTCCCGAGAAGGATGGTGGAGGTGGCTGTACAGTGTGAATGTACTTAACGCCGCAGAATTGAATGCTTAAATCTCCAGGTGACTTGAGCCTGCAGCTAGAGGTCAGCCCTGGTGGTCCAGTCTAAGGTGGCAGGGCCTTCCCTGGTGGCGCAGTGGTTGAGAATCCGCCTGCTAATGCAGGGGACACAGGTTCGAGCCTTGGTCTGGGAGGATCCCACACGCCGCGGAGCGGCTGGGCCCGTGAGCCACGACTACTGAGCCTGCGCGTCTGGAGCCTGTGCTCCGCAACAAGAGAGGCCGCGACAGTGAGTGGCCCCCGCTCGCCACAACTAGAGAAAGCCCTCGCACAGAAACGAAGACCCAACACGGCCAAAAATAAATAAATTAATTAATAAGGTGGCAGATGTGACCCCTGCACACTGTACAGACGCGAGACCCCAACAGTAACCTGCTCCGGGTCAAAGCGGCTGTCTGAACCAGGACCCCTCCTCAGGGTCACCTCATTGTCCCGAGTCACGGTCAATGAAGAGACCGTGAGCTGCGTACATAGGTACAGCCCTGGACGTGCCCTCAGCTTCTGGAAATGCTCTCGTCTCCACATGGCCTAACCCCAGGGGCTGGGGAATGGGCAGTGCCCAGGGCGGGGCTGCATGCACCTTCCGGCCTGGTCACAGCCCTCTAGGGAGGCTGGGAGCTCCCCAGTCCCGCTCAGCACACCTGGCGCTACACCCTCACTGCCTTTGCTCGCATGCCTCCACCCCCGTCAACTCCTGGGGTGCTCAGAGCCTCAGTCACGACCCTGCTGTGGCCCTCAGGTGTGTGCAGAGTGGCGCCCCTCTGCATTCGGACTTCTGCTGCTAATAAGCTGTGCAGCCTCAGGCAAATCATATCACCTCTCTGAACCTTAGTTTCCTCATCTGTAAAATGGGGATAATAGTCGCGCCTGCCTCTTGCAGCTACTGACAAGATTAAATGTGATATTTCATGCTGAATCTCATAGATGCTCAATAAATGGTAGCTACTCAGTCAGTCGGACCTCGATTAAAGACAGTTAACTGCTGAGAAAAGATAAAGGTGACTAGAAACCCCTAAATGCCCATCGATAGGGAAATGCCTGAACAAAACTACAGCCGCATGCAGGATCACACCAGAGAGCAGTTAAAAGGAACAAAGGCAAGCCAACAGACCTGCCACGGATTCCACCCCCACGAACCGTGTTAAGTGTAGAAGCAAACACACACACACGTGTGTGTATATATTTACATGCCACGCTGCACATATATGGGTGGGGAGGGGAGGACCAAAGAGGGGGCTGAGGAAGAGCCTCAGCTTTAGCTGACGTGTTTCAAACTGTTGCAGGAAGCCACAGCCGTGTACTATACATTTAATTTAAAAGAAATAAAGAGAAAAATCCCCAAAGATTTCAGAAATTGGGATCACAGAGGTGGTATTGTCCCTTCCACAGAATTCTGAAATTGGTCAGAATCCCACAATCTTAGAAGGAGCTGGAGAGTATCTGACATCCTATTCTTCTTGACTTTTCAGTGTTCTAGTAGATCACCTCGTTTTTGTTTTTCTTTTTTGGCTACATCACACAGCTTGTGGGAACTTAGTTCCCCGTCCAGGGATCAAACCCGTGCCCCATGCGGTGGAAGCTCAGAGTCCTAACCACTGGACCGCCGGGGAATTCCCAGGATTACTTCGTTTTTGAAATGATACGTGTTCAGTGGAAAACCAGAATAGTACAGAACAGTGTCCGGGAAGGGAGTAATAAAGCGCGCGAGAGCTCGAGGTGGGCTCACCGCCTGCACATCTGTATTCTGGTGACCATCGCTCCAAGGATTCTCTTTCTGTGCACATGCATACCCCTGCCATAAAAGTGTACATAAATTTAGCCCATATCGTACGTGTTGGTTTTTTTGTTTGTTTGTTTTTAATTTATTTATTTTTGGCTGCGTTGGGTCTTTGTTGCTGTGCGTGGGCTTTCTCTAGTTGCGGCGAGCGGGGGCTACTCTTCGTTGCGGTGCGCGGGCTTCTCATTGCGGTGGCTTCTCCTGTTGCAGAGCACAGGCTCTGGGCGCGCGGGCTCCAGTAGTTGGGGCACGTGCGCTCAGTAGTTGTGGCTCGCGGGCTCTAGAGCACAGGCTCAGTAGCTGTGGTGCACGGGCTTAGTTGCTCCGCGGCATGTGGGATCTTCCTGGACTAGGGCTCAGAACCCGTGTCCCCTGCATCGGCAGGCGGATTCTTAACCACTGCACCACCAGGGCAGTCCCTGTTGGCTTGTTTTTTAACCTCACCTCTGCCCCCCACCGCGTCTCCCCCACCCCAGAATCCATGTTAAAAACAAACCATATGGTTGGCAAACATTTTCTGTAAAAAGGGTCAGGTAATAAATATTACAGGCTTTTCTGGCCACATTCTGCCGTTGTAGCACAAATGGGTGGGGCTGGGTGCCCCCAAACCTCTTATTTAAAAAACCAGGCAGTGAGCCCGATAGTCTGTCAACCCCCGTACATATCAATTCAGATATTCCTCCACGGCCATACGTTAATCAAATGCAAATATATAGAGAGATTTTCTTTGGTCCTCAGCTTTTGTTGTTTTGTTTTACAAAAAGGGCATCACATTATACGTGGATCTCTGCATCTTGCTTTTTCTCTCTTAACACCTGGAAGTGGCCCCATGTCAATCAGTATAGATTTTCCCATGCTGTGTGTTTTTATAAGCCACCTCAAATATCACCGGGCAAAGGTAGCATATACATTTAGAAAATGAAAAGTCAAGCCACAGGAGTCCTCGCGCCTGACCTCGGCCTTCTGTGCAAATCCTCTGGGAGGTCTTTCTGGCAGCAGCCATCGGGCGCTGTGACCGCCATACATCAGTGACCGGGCGCATCCCTGACCAGACAGCCGGTCCCTTACCAGGCACTCTGTGTCAAAGAGCTCTTCTCCAGGGGCCACCGCCTGCCCTGAGGCGGCCCCCTTGTTCCAGCACGTACTTCCAGG
>NC_041230.1:48779606-48807855 GCF_002837175.3 Physeter macrocephalus | reverse complement strand
GGGGCTGAGGGCAAAGGGGACCCAGAGGAGACTCTTGTAATTGTCCATCTGCCTTCGACGAAGGCTTGACTCAGGGATGGGGCAGTTGAGGTAATGAGAAGGAGTGAAGTCCTGCGTGTATTTTGAAGGCAGACTAAGAGAGAGAGAACTGAGTCAAGGGTGGTCCTGGGATTTGGGGCCTGAGCAGCTGGAAAGCTGGAATTGCCCCCAAATTGAGGCAGGGACCACTCCAGGGCTTGGCGGAGCAGGTCTGAGTGGAGGTGCGGGGAGCTCAGCTGAGTCCTGGTGTCACGTGCACGGGGTGTTTGAGCTCGCTCAGCCTTTGGGGATTACAAGTGTGCCTGCCTCCTAAGGAGTTTTTAAATGATTAAATGAGATTTACACGCGCGTACGTGCACACACACACACACACACGTGACTGATGTATATATGAGATTTTATATATATGAGATTTACTTAAATATGTAAAAGACAGTAATATATAAAGTTAGATTATATATAATATTTAAAAGAGTTGGCATACAGCCTTTTTAATGATTAAATGAGATTTTCATATATATGCAAGATTTTATATATGCAAGATTTACACAAATGAGATTATATAGAAGTATCATTATACGTAATTTTTGGAACGGTTGACACATAGTTACTATTTAATGGTTTAATGTTATTTACATATGTATATGTATGTGAGGTTTTATATAGATAAGATTTATACACATATAGGAAAGATATATAAATGAGATTATGTACATATGTAAATGAGATTTTATCTATATACAAAATGTTTAGAACAGCTGTTGGCACCTCGTCACTCTTTTTTTTAAATTGAAGTAGAGTTGATTTACAATGTTGTGTTAATTTCTGCTGTACAGCAGAGTGATTCAGTTATACACGTATATACATTCTTTTTCTAAAATATTCTTTTCCATATGGTTTATCCTAGAATATTGAATATAGTTCTCTGTGCTCTACAGTAGGACCTTGTTGTTTATCCATTCTATATATTGAATACAAGCTCACATCTGCTCACCCAACCTCCCACTCTATCCCTCCCCCAACCCCTTCCCCCTTGGCAACCACCAGTCTCTTCTCTGTGTCCGTGATTCTGTTTCTGTTTCATAGATAGGTTCATTTGTGTCATATTTTAGATTCCACATATAAGTGATATCATATGGTATTTGTCTTTCTCTGTCTGACTTACTTCACTTAGTTTGATACTCTCTAGTTACATCCATGTTGCTGCAAATGGCATTCTTTCATTCGTTTTTATGGCTGAGTAATATTCCATTGTAGGTATGTGCCACAGCTTCTTTATCCATTCCTCTGTCGATGGACGTTTAGGTTGTTTCCATGTCTTCACTATGTGCATAGTCACTCTTTAGTGATGAAATGACCTTTACATATATGCATGAGATTAGATATATATATTAGATTTATTTAACATATGAGATTAGGTACGTAGATGGATATCTACCTACCTACATACATATACAAACACACACACACACACACACACACACACACACACACACACACGCACACACCCATCTTTAGGACCGTTGTCGACACAGCATTGTTATGGAATCAAGAGTAGCCGTATCGGTACTTAACGCTGGTTAAGGCCGGGGCGAAAGTCGGGTGCTCAGCGCAGGTAATGTCCCTCTACTCTCCCAGCCGAGACCCTGTCTCTGCCGATGGCCAAATGGAGCCTTTTCCCCAGAGAAGTCCCCGGGCTGTGACACCCTGGCACACCCTTTTCCTCTCCGGCCTCTGTGTCCTCCTGCATGTGGGGCTCACACTGCCTCTCTCAAGATTGTCATGAGCATTAAATGCGCGCGTGTGTGAGGCCTGGGGCCCTTTTCCTTGGGGATTCCCTAACGCAGCCGCATCAGAAACTCTTGGCTTCTGAGGTTTCCAGTGAGGTCTGTTCTTCTCCATCCTCCACACCCCTTCCTGGAAATGCAGATGCCGTGGCGTTGGACCAGGGATGGGCCGGGAGCCTTCCTAAGCTGGGGTGAGGGCAAGAGCCCTTTGGGCACTGAGCCGAGTCGAGAAGTCAGCCTCCAGGAGCCAACAAGCCTGATCAGGGCACCAATCTGGAGTGGCTGGCTGAGCACCCGCGCCCAGAGACAGAGTGGACAGCAGGGGCAAGAGCCACCACGGGGGTTCAGGACAGAGGGTGGGAGGGGAAACCTGTGCACTTGATAGACTGTCCCGGGCACCGGGCAGGCAGTAGGCACCAGTGTGTGCGTAGATCCATGAGGACTCCTCTTCCAGGACTGTCAGTTTGTAAGAAATGTGGGGAGATTTTGCCGAGAAGCACCTGGAGAGATCAAAGGCAAGGATATTACTGGAAAGAGCATGACGTATATGATTTTTACAAGGTCAGACAACCTTGCATTTAAGTCTCAGATTTGACTTTAATGAATGGCACACTCTTGATTTCCTAATCTGTAGAATGGGCGCAATAACTCCTATTACCGGTTATTACGACGCTCACGTGAACCAAATGCAGAAAGTTCCCCTAGCGGGGGGCTGGCAGGTAGTAGGTGTCCTATACATGCAGATTGCCCCATACCCACCTCCTCCCCTTTCCCTTTAAAGCAGTGGAAACGTGGCCGGAGTGCAGGGGGGGAGGGGAAGATGTGAACTGGGAGGCAGGGAGAGTCTCTGCAAGTCTGTCCTCAGGGACTGACGTCCAAGCTGTGGAAATTCGAGAAGTGCCAGGAGACCCCACCCACATGGGAAACCCCCCAGCCAGATGGTGACTTGTGGGATGTAACTTAATAACCTCCTGGATTAGGGGCCTTAAAAATGATTTGTGGCTGTAGGACGGTTGGGGTCTACAGGTATAGCCATCGTGTACGGAGCACACACACGCTAATAGAGCGCTCGGGGATGTGCCCGGTGGGCGAGGGTGGGGAAAGCTTGTCCTTGTGATCTTCCACCTGTGGTCAAACACAGAGCCTTGGGCTTTGCCAGGACAGATGGCAAATGAGCTCGAGGTGACAGGGGACCTGATGGGTTCTAGCTTCATGCCACACTCGGTGTCCCAAGATGCCACCTGTGCAGCCACGCTTGCTTACACTTTCACTTCCAAAGAGGGGCTTACGGGCTGCTCTCACAGGCATTTGGATGGCAACAAGCAGTTACTGACAAAGAGGAGAAAATTCAGAGGTTGTGGGCCAATTTCTGGCAGAACAGAGCTGTGGTTGACAATTTTTTTTAGAAGTCTTGCGGTTGTGTCTTTAAGATTC
Organism: Physeter macrocephalus; assembly: GCF_002837175.3. Taxonomy (NCBI): domain Eukaryota; kingdom Metazoa; phylum Chordata; class Mammalia; order Artiodactyla; family Physeteridae; genus Physeter; species Physeter macrocephalus. The sequence continues at coordinate 48,804,595 of NC_041230.1, read as the reverse complement.
TATCTCCTCTGGGCCACATTTCCTGTTTGATTGCGGAGTCTTTTTCTCCCCCTTCTCCTCCTCCTGGTGTCTTGCCCTGCTTGTAGTATTATCATCATAGCAACAGCCCTTGGGGGAGTAGGAAGAGCCTGACGTGTGGAATCAAGTAGAGCTGGGTTCAAATTCTTCCGCCATCATGGTGTGATGTAATGTGATGACTCAGCTCCTCTTGGCTTCAGATACCTCTTCCAGGTTTTGTTTGTTTTAAGAATTGAGAAATAACGTATGCAGACATACAACTGAATAATGTACACTCATTTCAGATTAGTTCCTTACTTATAAAGTATCTTTATGCCCAGTCTCTTTGCATGCCTTGATCTAATAGGAGAGAAAACTGGGGCTCAGAGAGGTGAAGTGACTTGCTCAAGGACACACAGTAGTAAGCAGTGAGTAGGAATTCCAATGTGTCTTTTGTTTGTCTTTTCATTCTGAAATAATTTGACTTATAAAATAAGTTGCAAAAATTGTACCCCCCAAATTGCACATACCCTTCACCCAGATCCCCCAAATGATAACATCTTGCATAAACATGGCACAATTATAAAAACCAGGAAATTAACATTAATAACAATATTATGATCTAATTATTTAGACTTTACCTGTTGTCCCGTGAGTGTCCTTCTTCTGGTCCAGAATCCAGTCCAAGATCACACATCACATTTTTTTACTCTCCTTTAATCTGGAACTAAGATTTTCTAACCTTGACAGCTGGAAGAGAATATAACAGGCTAGTTATATTTTGTAGGATGCCCCTCGATTTGGGTTTGTCTCATCTTTCCCCATTATTAAATTCAGGCTCTGCATTTTTGGCAGGATGATCACAGAAGCGATGTTATGTCTTTCAGAGTGCATCCCATCATGCCCACTTGTTCCCTCACTGGTGATGTCAACTTGATCATTTGGGTTTAGATTCCAAGGCTTCTTTTCTTTCAACTGAACCATGCTACCCACAATGTGATTTCTTTACACCGTTTTCGAACTGTCAGACTGATGCTGTCGTTAAAGCAGTTGAAAATAATAGTAAATGATATTGCAACTCAAGATGTTGCTTTTACCCTGTGAGTTTGCTTGCAGGCAAAAACCAGTTTTAAATCTCCAGCGCTTTGTGCCTTGCACAGAGAGAGAGCCCACATGATGTTTGTTGAATGACAATAAAGAAATAAAATAATGAACACATGAGTGAATGGGATTCTCAGTTCAGTTTGCTCCTTGAGGGCAGGAAAATTTACCTTTATTTTCTTCTTTTTTTTTTTTTTTTTTTTTTTTGTGGTATGCGGGCCTCCCTCTGCTGCGGCCTCTCCCGTTGCGGAGCACAGGCTCCGGACGCGCAGGCCGTGGGGCCACGGCTCACGGGCCCGGCCGCTCCACACGGGCCCAGCCGCTCCACGGCATGTGGGATCCTCCCAGACCGGGGCGCGAACCCGGTTCCCCTGCATCGGCAGGCGGACGCGCAACCACTGCGCCACCAGGGAAGCCCCACCTTTACTTTCTATAGTGCCTACAAACATTGGGTACTCAATTAAATTTGAGCGAAAGAAACTTAACTCTTCCTGGTGGATATTTCCTGACTTACAGGAGGAAGGGAAAAATGGCTGTTTTATTTTTTAAAAAAAGAAAACAATTTTTTTGGAGCTCTTTCTCTTTTCTAAACAGGTGTTTCTGCTTTGATCCTGGGGGTGTAAAAATAAAATAATTTTCTTATCTTTGGTCTTTCCTGGTGTCTTTTGCAGATGGAGACCAAGTCTGTTTAGTTTAAGAAAGCTGCTTAATGATTGGGGGCTATGGTAGGCAGAAGGCTGAGATGGCTTCAAGATTGCCAACCCCCATGTAATCCCCTGTTCTTGAGTGAAGGTGGGCCTGCCCTAATCAGTCGAACCTTTATGAGACTAGAGGTCAGAGATGGAGTATTCAGAGATTCAGACTTGAGAGACCAAAGGGAGAGAGTCACGTGGTAGGGAATGGCAGGAGGTTTCTAGGAGCTGAGATCAGCCACCAGTCCGTGGCTTGTAGCAAGAGCACAGGGACCTCAGTCTACAAACACAAGGCAGTGAATTCTGCCAAAACCCTGAGTGAGATTGGAAGGGGACCCGAGCCTCAGATGAGAGCCAAGCCCCAAGGGACACCTTGATTTCAGCCTCAAGACCTTGAGCCAAGAACTCAGCTACACTGTACCCCAACTCCCGACCCATGGAAACTGTGAGATGATAAATTTGTGTTGTTCTAAGCTGCTAAGTTTGTGGTATGTTGTTACACAGCAATCGTTTGGCCTTTTCCTGACTGTCATATAGTTGGACTCATACAGTATGTAGCTTTCTCAAATGGGCTTATTTCACTTAAGTTTCCTCCATGTTTTCTTTGTGACTTGACATCTGATTTCTTTTTATTGCTGGATTATATTTCTACTGTCTGGATGTCCCATAGTGTGTGTATCCGTTGACCTCTTGGAGGACATCTTGGTTCCTTCCCAGTTTTGGCAGTTATGAGTAAAGCTGCTATAAATATTCACGTGCAGGTTTTTATATGAATATAAGTTTTCAACTTATTTGAGTAAACGTAGGAGTGCAATTGCTGAATAGTATGCTAAGACTATGTTTAGCTTTGTAAGAAACTCTCAAGCTGTCTTCCAAAGTGGCTGTACCATTTTGCATTCCCACCAGTAGTGAGCGAGAGTTCCTGTGGCTCTATATACTTGTCAGCATCTGGTATTATCATTTGGGGGAGATTTTAGCCACAGAAGGCACTTTCAAATTTTCATTACTGCAGGGGTAAGCCCTCTTTCCCTTCCCATATTCCCACTTTTGCTTGTCCTACAGGAAATCTCACCGGTGTCTCCAAGGTGCTGGGGCGACAGCTCCCACCTCCTTTCACCCCTTGTTCAGATATCTCTGTGGGCGAGGAGGGTGCTCCCCTGATCAGTGAGAACCCAACATCTACTGGACCTTGTTTTTCAATGAGAGACTAAGTCCTGGAGACAAAAATAGGCATCTCTCCCCTGGGGTTGGGTGTTCCCCCTTGGGAAGAAGGCTGCCATTCGTTGGCTTCTCTGTCTCAAATGAGGGGAGGAGAAGGAATAGATTCACTTGAGGGTAGAAGGTAGGTAGGCAGTCCTGTGGTGTTTTCTACTCATGTTTTACCAGGGAGCTCAACTTGGATAGTTGTACTCCCATTAATCAATCCATCCTGATATTCCACTTTCTACCTTTAGTGTTCCCAATTAAGAAACCGAGAGAGATTAGGCTTCCCCACATCTTCAATAATATCCATCCATGCCACCACCAACAAGAGCCATCTGCATTTCCTTTTTGGAAAAATGTCTATTTAGTTCTTCTGCCCATTTTTAATTGGGTTGTTTTGTTGTTTTTTTGATGTTGAGTTGTATGAGCTGTTTATATGTATGTTGGATCTTAATCTCTTATCAGTCACATCTTTTGCAAATAGTTTCTCCCATTCAGGAGGTTGTCTTTTTGTTTTGTTGATGGTTTCCTTTGCTGTGCAAAAGCTTTTAAGTTTAATTAGGTCCGATTTGTTTATTTTTGCTTTTATTTACTTTACTTTAGGAGATAGATGCAAAAAACTATCACTGTGATTTATGTCAAAGAGTGTTCTGCCTCTGTTTTTCTCCAGAAGCTTTATGGTATGTGGTCTTACGTTTAGGTTTTTAATCCATTTTGAGTTTATTTTTGCCTATGGTATTAGAGAATGTTCTGATTTCATTCTTTTACATGTAGCTGTCTAGTTTTCCCTGCACCACTTATTGAAGAGACTGTCTATTCTCCACCGTATATTCTTGCCTCCTGTGTTATAGATTAATTGGTCATAAGTGCATGAGTTTATTTCTGGGCTCTCTATCCTGTTCCATTGATCCGTGTGTCTGTTTTTGTGCCAGTACCACACTGTTTTGATTACTGTAGCTTTGTAGTATAGTCTGAAGTAGGGGAGTACGGTTCCTCCAGCTCTCATACACTGCCTTTTATATCCATTGTTTAATCCTTACAGCAAGCCAGTTGGTTGGGTAATATTATGATCTTCTTTTTACAGATAATGAAATTGAGTCTCAAAGAGGTTAAGTAACTTTTCCAAATCCATAAGTAGTCCAAGCTAGTAAATGGCAACTGTTGGGTTTGGAATGTGGGGTGGTCTTGTTTTAAGCTCTGTGACCTTTACTCTGTACTGATGGCCCTCATTCTTCTTGGTCTTAGGCCCCTTTTGTGCTCTTAAAAGTGACTGAGGGACTTCCCTAGTGGTACAGTGGTTAAGAATCCGCCTGCCAATGCAGGGGACACGGGTTCGAGCCCTGGTCCGGGAAGATCCCACATGCTATGGAGCAACTAAGCCCATGCGCCACAACTACTGAGCCTGCGCTCTAGAGCCCGCGAGCCACAACTACTGAGCCCACGTGCCACAACTACTGAAGCCCACGTGTTCTAGGGCCCATGCTGTGCAACAAGAGAAGCCACTGCAATGAGAAGCCCACGCACCTCAACAAAGAGTGGCCCCCGCTCCCCGCAACTAGAGAAAGCCTGCGTGCAGCAACGAAGACCCAACGCAGCCAAAAATAAAATTTAAAAAAAAAGTGATTGAGTCTCAACCCCTCATGAGTTGTTAAATTTAGGTAATGATCACCATTCCTGTTAATTTCACCAAAAGGGAGACAACTGGACATTATTTTCCTCCTCATGGCAAAACACAATACCACCTGCCTCTAAATTGAACTTGCAATGTCCAGGTAATATATGGGAGAGAAATAATGTTAAAACTCCATCAATGCAATTAATCAAATCCAGAATGTGGAAAAGTACAGAACAAAGTATTTCAGCATTTGATTCCTTTACCAGATGAATTTCAAAGGAGAAAATATCAATGGAAGGAGGGAATTTAGGAGAGACATACATACCAAATGCCATGTGAAGATTATGTCAGATGCTGATTTGAACAAAAAAACTCTGTGTGGTGTGTGTGTGTGAATAATACTGAGGAATTATTGGTAATTTTTTTGGTGGGGTAATGACACGATAGTTATGCTTTTTAAAAGTGTCCTTCTGTTAAAAATATGTAATTAATTTCTGAGTGCTTTACATACGTCATTTCCCCCATTTTTTTAGACAAAGTTAGAGAAACCCAGAGAAGTGATTTGCCAGCTTCACACGTGGGACATGGCAGAGCTGGGCCTGAAGGCTGGAGATGGAGGGAAATCTATCTAGTTATAGCTTGGTGCTGTACCTTTACGGTCTCTGGTCTAACTTTCTCGGTGTTGATACTCATCAAACCATGAGACAAATGTGCGAGTCAAGGAATTTCAAGCTGTGGCTTTAGCAGGATTCAGTTTAGGGGTTTTTCTATGGAATTCTCTAAATACAAGTTTGAAAAATACCCAGAATGAGCTCCATGCCAGGAAAGGTAGTGCCAAAAGCAGCCTGATTAAGACCGAAACTCCAGATGTCATCAACTTTGCAAACACGTGCAATTTCGTGGTGAGTAGCAAGCAGCAGCTGGGGCTGCTGACTCACAGGCTGGGAGCCAAGTGGCCGGGGCTGTTTCTTTCAAGAACATTTCATAAGCCAGCTGCCATCTTGACAGCGCCGTGTGGGCCAGGCTGTTCTTACCGTCGACAATGGTCATTCCACACGGGTGGATGCTTCCTCATTCCAAACACGCGCAGAGTTCAAGCACATCTTGCTTTGGAATTTCTGGTCGGCAACTCAGAACCTCATCTTCCTTACAGTTAGCCCATGGGGTGGGGATGTGGAATTGAAGAGGTGAAGTCGTGAGTTTGACCTCACAAGAATCCTTTACCTTCCTGGTGAGATGAGTGCATGGACGCGGGAAGGGGATTTAGCCTGCATCACAGAGCACTTACCATGAGCAGAGAAGCACTTGTACTGCTAACCAGTTGTCTCAACAATGCACAGGGTTTCTTACAACAGCAGAGGGGGACCACGGATGAGTCACTGTGAAACCAGCCCGGGACTAAGAAGATAACCGAAAGACATGGCCGTTCAGCAGCTCCGTCTTCTGAGTGGAAGTCCCAGCTGGGCAGCACAAACTCTTTTGTTCACCTGGGAGGCGGTGATATCCGGGCCAGTCTAGAGGATGGTAGAGTGGCCTCATGGGGTTATTTGCCCAAGGCCTCTGGAAAGAAACATTCTGAGGGAGGATTGACTCCAGACCAAGAACAGGGCTGTGTGAGGGACGCTCTTCCCTGCTGTACTCCTGCGGGCAAGGCGGCTACCATAAAGCCTGAGCACAGAATCAGAGGCCTGCTACCCATCAAAACGTGGTGAGGCATTGAGCGCCCACGGCTGCGGGGTTTCGTAACCAGGGAAACAGGATGTAGCACAAATGGGGACAGGTACTTTCCCAGTTGGGGGTGGCTGTTGGAGCACAGCGTGACGTCATGCTAGAGGGCATAGTGCAGGGCGATGGCACTTTGGGGACAACGGTGACCCTCCCATAGAGAGGTGGAGCCCGAGCTGGCCAGGAGGGATACATGGCAGACAGATTCCATGGGGTACCCAAGAGGGGCGTGTTCTTGAGTTTATGTATGACGCCCCCGTGGACTCAATCAGGGAGGTGAGGTCGCGTGTCATAGGGCCAACGTGAGGATTACATGAGAGAATAAGAAGAGCATTGTTATTGCTGGTTTTTAAATTTATTTTTATTTTTTTTCGCCACGTCTCGTGGCTGTGGGATCTTAGTCCCCCGACCAGGGATCGAACCCGGGCCCTCGGCGGTGAAAGCGCGGAGTCCTAACCGCTGGACTGCCGGGGAAGTCCCTGGTGTTGCTGTTGTATAATTTTAATTGTTGGGTCAAATGAACCTTGTTTCTGAGATAGATATATGTGCTATAAATAACTGAATTAAATTATATAAAATTACCCAATGTCTGTACACAGTAAGTCCTCAGTAGCTGCTAGTTGCTATTATTATTATTATTGCAATTATCGGTGGAGGTAGTGGTACTAGAATAACAGGAGGCCTTTAAAGACGGGCTGGATGGCACTCAATGGTAGATGAGGGTCAAGGAGAGAGAAATATATTTTGATTACAATTACCATGACCCCTGTTTTTATCCCTGGCCTAAAAACAGAGCCTGGAACCCACAGGTATATTTAAGTAAATGTATTGAACTTTGTCAAAGAGAAGGAAAGAGAGACTCGGAACAGGGACTTTCAGGTTCCAGTTTCCATCTCGGTCCAGCCACACAGGTTGGGTGCCCACCATATGCCACCGGGTTAGGTTCACTCATGCTATAGATGAATATCTGAGACGTAGGAAGCTTGAGATGCTTGTCTGAGGATCTGCAGCTGGTTGGCGTCAGCAGCCAGCAAGAACATCTGAACTCGCTGTCTCAGGTGTGAGAAAGGCCCAGGGGTCCTGGCTGTCAGTGCGATGGGAACAAAAATGGAGACAAAGTGGGCTGAGATCTGGGCTCCCATCTGTGTGGTTGGCTCTCGGAAGAACGTCCCGGTCCAGCCAAGGGGAGAGATGCTGGGTGAGCCGGAGAACTGGTTTGGCTGAATGTTCTAAATTTAGAAGGGGACTTGGATGCACCCTCTGTGGCTTTTGACCGGGACCCAAGCTCGGAGCGTGTTGGTGTTATTCCTCTTTGGTTTCCCTGCGGGGTGGGGAGCCTGCTCCCCTCTCGGGTTCCCGAGGGCTCAGTCACTGACGCCCGGTTTATAAATACCCTCTCCCTTCCCCCGGCGGTTCTGACCCCAGCTGGTTGTTAGTAATTTCAGGGTTTCTCTCAGAGCCTCTGCACTTCGATTCCCCAGGGTGATAATCAGGGGCGGCGGGTCGCCCCCAGCCCCAGGGAGGGTCTGCGGGCAGAGGCGCGGCCCTGCAGAGAACTGCTTCCTGGAGCTGCTTCCCTCCGCGCTGTGCCTTGCCAGGCAGTCAAAAACCATGTGGGGAAATAACACTTGCCTTTGTCCCACTGAGATAAAACACTTTGGAGGTTAGTGCTGTGTCGTTAAAGGGACTGGGGGCATGGAGAAAAGGTCAGGGGGCAGCATTCATAGCCTGTGTGCCAGGCTTACGCTCAGTGATTTAATGGTAGTTGAAAAAGTGAGCTGATAATGAGTGTTCCACGTGCGAAAGCTCCACGAAACACTTTTTACACAGGCTGTCTTATCTACTCACCCATGTGACTCTGTAGCATCTGTACAGTGTTTCACGGCCAAGGCACCTGAGGATCTGAGAAGTGAAGGGACTTATCCACGTCACACAGCTCCTTCTCTCTTTCTGCAAGTGCCGTGTTGAGAGCCCCTAACGTTTCTGATTTGTAGCATCCTGAGCAATTAAGCAACTTAAAAAGTTTTGAAGACATGTAGACCGGGGCCCAAATCACAGCACTGCCACTTGCTCTAAGAACCTGGGCAAGTCCTGTATATTTATCTGAGCCTCAGTTTCCTCATCTGTCAAATGGGAAGGAGAGTAGAGTCAGTGTGAAGACTCACTGAGATTGTGTAAAACAATTTGGGAAATAGTGTGCCCTGCATCAGTGGTAGTGTATAATAATAATAATAATAATACAGAATAATAATCGCTAACATTTAATTGGTCCTCCCTATGTGTCAGGCTACACTATGCACATTATATATTTTATTTAATGCTCTCAACCACCTTAGGGAGACATGCTTTTATTAACCTTAGTTTTCAAAAGAGAGATCTGAGGGTTAAAGAGGCCAAATGACTTGCCCATGGGCTCATAGCTAGTAAATGGTGGAATGTGGGTTTGAATCCAGAGAGTGACCCCAAGTCCGTATTCTTACCACATATCTATTGCCTTTGTCATCGATAGCATCATCATTCACCATCACCGTCACCATCGTCATCATCATCATCATTATGTCATGATTACTGTTATTCTTTAACTATTCCTAGTAGCCCGAGAGCTCCTCCTGGGTTGGGATGGTACCCATACCCAGTTCGGGCTTGACAAACAGTAGGGTCTCAGCACGTGTCTGTAGACTGGAAACATGAATGAGACAATCCTTTATGAGGTCAGCTCATACAAGAGGCTTTCTCATCCAGGTGCCCAGAGCAGTTGAGGGCTAGTGGATCTTAAACCTGAAACTCCTGTGGAAGGGAGCTCTCAGAAGCACGTGGTTGGCCCGAAGCTCAGAGACTGAGAGTCCCACATGTTCTCTGCACTGTCCAGTATGGAAGCCACTGGCCATTTGTGACTGTTTAAATTTTAACATTCAATTATTTAAAATATTAAAATAAAATGGAAAATTGAGTTCCGCAGTTAGGCTAGCCGCATCTCAGATGTACCATCACCTGTGGCTGGTGGCGACCATATTGGATACATAGATATAGAACCTTTGCATCGTTGCAAAAAAGTTCTCTTGGTGCTGTTCTAGAGGGTCTTGATTCTCAGTCCCCTGTGCCCTCTGAGTACACTGATCTCTTCAGACCAGGGGGCTGGTCTGGGGCTTGGGGAATATGCTCACTGTGGCCAACATACACCAGTGGGATAGGAGCCAGAGAGAAGCTCCTAGTGGACTCATCCGTCTTGCCGCCACCTTGCATAAGCGCCCTGGGCTTGAGGTGAAGTGTTTAAAGACTCCAGCATTGGAGTCAGGGCTCAGATCTCCATTTCCCAGCTCTGCAATTCGGGAAAATTAATAAACCTCCCTGGGCCTCAGTTTCCCCAACTGTGAAATGGGAATGCCAGGACTTCATAGGCACTTCTGGAACAATTGGAAGAGCTGTGTCAAAAGCACTTGCACAGAACAGGTTGTGAAGTGTTCGTTCTCTTCCCTTCCATTGGAGAGAAGGCCAGGGTGGGAGAGGTTCGAAGCCAGGTGGCCTAGCAAGTTGTAGGGACGTTCCCCCATCCTCACATCAGCCTGCTTCTCCAGACCTGGTTTGTCCTGTTTGGAACTTTATAGATTTGGGTCTTTGGTGAGACAGAGAATCATTACTTTTTGTTACTTTCACCAGTAAACAAAATCCAAGGCTTTCCCCAAAGGAAGGAGTGCAGAGGGGAGTTAGAGGCAAGAGTTCTGGCAGCCGTAGGAATGACTCCCCGCTACCCCCCAACCCCCCTCCCCTTCTCACCCTCCACCTTCAGTTCCTCCTACTCGCCCCACATGGCCCCACTTCCCTAATGAAAGTCAGCACCTCTGTGGCTCTGAATTTCAAACTCATTAGTAGCAATCACACTTATAGCTACTGTTTGTTGAGGTCCTCGATGCTCTGGGCACTGTTCAAAGTGAAATATCCTGAAAACCCTCTGATGGGTCACATTATCAGCCCATTTTACAGATGAGGAAGCTGAGGCCTAGAGAGTTTCACTAGCATGCCCATAACCTGTTGTGGGGCAGGTAAAAATGGCAGAGCAGGGCATTGAATTCAGGTCCACAGGAAGCCAAAGGCCCCACTTTCCCCACCGTTTCACATTTCCCATCGGGTCCGGAAGATGCTCATGTCAGAGTGACCAGCATAGGGTGGGGAGTTATAACGCGGTGAGTGATGGTCCAGCTTGGAGGCGAAAGCTCAGGCTTTGTGGCCTCAGTCCAGCTTTGAGATCCGGCTCTGTGTTGGCCGGCATGGTGATCTTGGGCAAGCTGCCCCCTTTTAAAAACCACTTGAAGTTTCAGTTTCCCTAATTGTAAAATGAGGATGGCGATTAAGCCTCACAGTAATGTTCTGAGGATTCAGTGACTGCGATCTGTGTTTGACAAAGTGTTTGGCCTGCAGTGGGTGTTTGGAACTCGTTAGAAACTTCTGCCCTTGTAGGCTTCTCCCCGCCCTGGATGAGAGTTTCTTAGCCTCAGCGCTCTTGACCTTCTGAGTTGACAGTTCTCTGGTGTGGAGGCCGTTCTGTGCCTTGCAGAATGTTTAGCAGCATCCTTGGCCTCTACCCACTAAATGCCAGTTGGAATAACAAAAAATGTCTCCAGGCTTTGCTAACTGTCCCTGGAGGGGTAAAATTTCCTCTCCACACCCTCCGGGACACCTGCTGGAGCGCCATCTCCCAGCGTCAGGCCGTAAGGGAGACTGCCATCAGCCTGGGGTGGCCAGCGCTGGCGCCTTTTGAGAACTGGTACCCAGATCACTGTTTCAGCCGGCAATTAGCTGAACAGAAGTGTTCTAATTGCCTGAGGATCAGGTTTCCTTTGGGGGTCATTTCTTTCAAGGCTTCTGTTGCTGTTTATTTATACTCATCCCAATAAAAAGCATGTGCTCACCTGCAGGGGGTATTAATGATGTGAGGGCTGCTCCAGACGGTGCCCAGGGAGGCGCCTGCAAATCCATTCTCCAGAGGTTCCTCATTTGCTGGATCTGCCTGGCAGGGCCCTGTTGGGGCTGAGGTGGTGTGTGTGTGTGTGTGTGTGTCTGTGCACTGAGAGCGGGCATTTGTTGCCTCTCTGAGTTTAGCACTTGTAATAACACAAATATCTCCCCCAAGGAAGTTTCTGCCCTCCCATCTGGCCACCAGACTGGGTCTCTGCCAGCCCAGACTTCCTGCACCCATCACGGGCCCCTGTGTCTTCCAGTTTGACTCTTGGAGGGGTGCTGAGCCCCAAAGCCATCCCAGCTGGTTATCCCCCTAGAGGGGAGCTAATGAAGTAATGAGGATGCCACACATGTGCAGGGCTCTGTTCTTAGCAACAAGCTTTCTCATGGAGATCGTCAGGATGAGGATAATATTAAATAAACAACCTTTATTGAGCACTGACTCTGTACCAGCTGCTGCACTGTTCATTCATTCATTCATTCACTCGTTCAGTCAATCATTCACTCAGACATTAAAACAGACAAGTTTTGAGTACTGCTAACCCCAGGAATCATTACAGTGCCAGAGCAGCAAGAAACAATTAGACAAACAAATAGCTCCCATGGAGCTGATAATTTGGGGGATGTAGAGGGGAGACAACCCCTCCTCCCCTGCAAACGCACAGCTGTAGGCAAAAAAATAAATAAATGAACAAGATCGTTTTAGCTACTGATAAATGCCAGGAAGGAAGTAAAATGGGGGAGCATGGCCAACGTTTGTTAAGGCAAGAAGGGCTTCTTCAACAGGAGGGTGTCATCAGAGGAGACCTCGGGCCAGACCCTTGCTGACAAGTGACAGAAGTGTCCTTGGAAGAGAAACAGCAGAGCAAATGCCTTGAGGAGGCAACAAGCTAGAGTTACTCATGGAGCAGAAAGGTGTCCTGGGCGACTAGAGCCTGGAGAAAAAGTGGGGGGCTGTGGGGTCCCGGGAGGGAGGAGGGGGTCAGAGAGACTGGCAGGGGCCAGGAATCGAAGGACTTCTTCGGCCACAATAAAGAGGTGAAATTCTATTCTAAATACAATGGAAGCAGACTTCCCTGGTGGCACGGTGGTGAAGAATCCACCTGCCAATGCACGGGACATGGGTGTGATCCCTGGTCTGGGAAGATCCCACATGCTGCGGAGCAACTAAGCCCGCGAGCCACAACTACTGAGCCCACGCGCCACGACTACTGAGCCCACGTGCCACAACTACTGAAGCCCGTGCGCCTAGAGCCCGTGCTCCGCAACAAGAGAAGCCACCGCAATGAGAAGCCCGCACACCGCAACAAAGAGTAGCCCCCGCTCGCCGCGCAGCAACGAAGACCCAACGCAGCCCAAAATTTTAAATAAATAAACAAACAAATAAATATATATAAAATGCAATGGAAGCCATCAGAGGGTGGGCAGTACAGAGGTGGATTAGGTTCTTCTTGCTACTGTAACAAACTTAACCCAAACTTGGTGGCTTGAAACAGCACAAATTTATTGTCCTACTCTCTGTAGGTCAGATGTCTGAAATGAGTCTCCCTGGGTTAAATCAAGGTGTGGGCAGGGCTGGCTCCTCTGGAGCCTTTACGGGAGAATCTGGTCCTTGCCTTTCTTTTCTAGCTTCTAGAGGCACCTGCCTTTGTTGGCTTGTGGTTCCTTCTGCGCCTTGAAAGCTGGCACCATGACATTTTGCAATCTCTCTCTCTCTGTCTCTGACCTCTGTTCCCGTCACATCTCCTTCTCTGCCTCTGACCCTTCTGATTACATCGGACCCACCTGAATGACCCCAGATCCTCTCACCATCCCAAGATCCTTAACTTAATCACATCTGCAAAGTCCCTTTTGCTGTGTCAGGTCACATCCACAGATCCCAGGTACTAGGACGTGGGCATCTTTGGGGGCCATTATCCTGCTGGCCCCAGGAGAGAGCCATGATGGAGCCCTTGTTGACGCCAGTGGTAGTGAAGAGAAGTGAGTGGATTGGGGGTTTATTTTCGAGGCAGGAACAATAGGACTTGCTGATGGATGGGCCGTGGGCTGTGAGGGGAAGGGAGGAACTGAGGCCCCTTTCTGAGATGGGAAGAGAGCAGACTTGGGGGTGAGGGTGCCGATCACGAGGTTTCCTTGGCCATGTTTATTTTGAGATGCCCACTGGACAGTCGAGTGGACTAAGTAGGCAGTTGGATGGGTGAGTCTAGCATTGAGGGCAGAGGCGGGGGGTGGTGATATAAATGTGAGAGTCATCAGCTTATAGACAGAATTCTAACCATGGGACAGGATAAGACTACCTGGGAAAAAAGTGTCAGGAAGAGCAGAAGGTGATGAACTTTCAAAGCTGGAGTGGAGAGGAGCCAGCAAAAGAGTCATGTTCCTCAAACCCAGAGCTGAGCAGGTCTCCCGAGTGCCCGACTTCTCCTGTCCTCTGAGCCTTAATTTTGACATCTGCACTTGGGAGCAGAGCTAACACCCATCTCTGACGGGTGCTCACTCCAGGACAGACGGAGTGCTAAGCGCTTTAGACAGATTATCCCATTTCTGCCCCACAAACAGCCTGATGAGGGCATCTTGTTATCTCCATTTTACAGTTAGGAAAACTGAGGCTGAGAAGTGGGGCCACCTGTCCAAGATTCCACAGGTGGAAGGTGTATCCCAGACCCAGGTCTGAGTGGCTCCAAAGCCATTGCTCCTTATTCCTCTCCCCCCACCACCCCCGCCGGCAGCATTTTGCACAGCCGTGATGCTTTAGTTCATTGGTTATTATAATTTACGTATTTGACATATTTCTTCCCTGCTATGCTGCAAGCTGTGGGAGGCCAAGGGCTGTCATTTTGTTGAGTGCTCTATTCCCAGGACGCCCTAGCTGAGGGACAGGCTCTGTCCCTAGCCGGCGGGCCTCCTGCCCTTACAGCCCCACGGGCCTGGGGTGCTGTCACACAGACAGGAAGGAGCTTGGACAAGAGTCAGTGCAGCTGCGCCCCTTTGTGTGAGGTGGGAGGGGGAATGGAGGTGAAATCCTGTCCTCTCCTACAGCTGTTCAGAACTATTCCCTACCCAACCCCGGCTGTGAGGGCACCTTCTCTGCTTTGGGGGAGGCTGCAGGGCCAGCAGACGCACCCCAGGAAGCTGGGACCCCAAGGAGAGCAAAGGTTCTCATGTCGCCAGTCTGCTCGGTTCCTCCAGGCCCTTAGCATCTTCCAGGGGCTGGAACTGAGACAAGCAAAGCCATAGCTTCTTTGTGTTGGAAGTTGCGTCCTCCTTAAGGAGGCTGCCTGTCCTCCCTTCTCTGACTTCCTTCCGTCCTTCACCTCCCCCTTCCTCCTTCCTTCTTTCCCCTCTTCCCTCCTCTTTCTCCATCTCCCCTCCCTCCCTCCCTTCCACACACTCTAAAGCAGAGCTAGGCACTAGGGCACATGGTGGGGTGGAAAGCTGACCTCATTCCTGCCATCATGAGGCTGAGAGACCAGCCTAGTGGTTCTCCTCCCTGCTGGGAAGCCATGTCCTCCCCACCCCGAGTAACTGAATTGGAAGGGGTTGGGGGGTAGGGGTGATAGTCCAGTTGCAGGGAGTCAGTCTTCTGCAGTTTTAGAAATGTCTCTAGTTGATTGTAATGCCCAGGGGGACTGAGAAGTCCTGGTCTGGGAGTCTAATGGATTATCCCAGTAACTCTCTAAATAATGTAGAACTGCAACTGTGACAGGTGCTATGGAGGTGAGGAGTGCCGTCCAGAGGGGTTATCTGGGGGGTTTGACTTCGCTCAGGAAGTCAGGGAAGGCTTCTCAGAGGAAGTGACTTTGAATTGAGAACTGAAGGACAGATGATAGGAGTGAAGCAGGTAAAGAGGTGAGGAAAAAGGACGTGCAAAGTCCCTGTGGCGAGAGGGAGCATGGTGAGGAAGCTGACAGGACACTCAGGAGAATGGGTGTGTCTGGAGCTGCGGGAAGGGGTTGGAGGGGGAGGGGGCTTGCTCTAGGTGGGGAGGGGTGGGACAGGTGGGTCAAACCACTCAGACCACTCAGACATCACTGGCTTGTCAGCCAAGGCAGAAGCTTTGTCTTCATCCAGAGATCAAAGGGAAAGCGTGAAGGCATTGAGCAAGGGCTGGCATGCTCATGTTTACAAATACACCACAGTCTGTGCACGGAATGTGCAAGGAGGGGGTTCCAGGTGCATTTTAGGGAAACCAGTCAGGAGACCATGCCCTGGTCCAGAACGGAGGCCAGGATCTGGGATCATGGTGTTAGCGATTAAGAGAAGTGGCCGGATGTCAGACGCTAAGTCACTTGGCTGGATTCTGAAGCCAGCCAGTTCAAACCCAGTTCAATTGCACAGTGCCCACGTAGTAAGTCACCAAAATTCTAATTGCAGGCTGGGACAGGTGGGTCAAACCACTCAGACATCACTGGCTTGTCAGCCAAGGCAGAAGCTTTGTCTTCATCCAGAGATCAAAGGGAAAGCGTGAAGGCATTGAGCAAGGGCTGGCATGCTCATGTTTACAAATACACCACAGTCTGTGCACGGAATGTGCAAGGAGGGGGTTCCAGGTGCATTTTAGGGAAACCAGTCAGGAGACCATGCCCTGGTCCAGAACGGAGGCCAGGATCTGGGATCATGGTGTTAGCGATTAAGAGAAGTGGCCGGATGTCAGACGCTAAGTCACTTGGCTGGATTCTGAAGCCAGCCAGTTCAAACCCAGTTCAATTGCACAGTGCCCACGTAGTAAGTCACCAAAATTCTAATTGCAGGCTTCTCCCTCATGGATTCATGATGTCGTTTTTGTGGGTCACAACCAGCATTTGCAAAAAACTAAAAAGGAAAAGAAAACAGGATAGAATAAAGTACAGCACAGACAGGGTATTGCAGGTAGTGAAGGTGAGGATTGCTTTGTGCAGATCGGTTCCATTCTGTATTTGGATCTACCAGGGTGTGATGTGTCTGGTCACGGCCAAGGCAAGGTTGGACAGCGCTGCTCTGGGATGCTTTTGGGTTCTCCGTCTGCCCCCTCTCTCCTGCTGAGTGTGGATCCTGGTAAATGAGTCACAGGAGAGACCATCCCCTACCCTCTGAGCACTTTGTGCTTTCTCCTAATGCGGGTTCATGAACTTTGGGCAAGGCTGGTAGAGGGGCCTGGTGTATGACCCGAGCCACCATGGCAGAGATGTCCCAGGGTGAGGGGAAGGCCGTGTGGGTCCCCACGAGTCAGGGTCCAGCCCAGTCCAGAGCCCTGCTCCCAGAGAGCGCGGGGCTGTTCCCCACCCTCACCCCTCCTTCCCCATCTAATATGCTGCAGCATTCAGTGCTGTCAGCTCCCGGCGGTGAGTCAGAGTCCCCGTGGCCCCCGCATCGTCCCTCCATCCCTGGCTGTGAGGTAGGAACAGGGCTGCAGAGCTGAGAGGCCTTTAATCTGTTTGATGTAAGACTTTGCCGGCAGACGGTGTGCTTTGCCAGCGAGGCCTGGCTTGGCCTGGCCTCTGAGGAAGCTCCCACACACATCTCCAGGACCAGTCCTGGAGGACGAGAGGATGAGGGGGCCCTCATGCCTCCCTTCCAGGCCACCCTCTCCCTGGGCCCGGAGAATCCCACCGGCCTGGCCCAGGGAGGGAACCGAAGGACACGGAGCTTCGAAGTCCCCTCGGGTTGGTTTTGAGCTCCAGCTGTGTAACTTCAGACAGCTTAATCTCCCCAAGCCTCGGTTTTCTCATTGGCAGGCCTCCCTCTACCATGCTCTCTTACAGCAGTGCAGTCATCACTCTCACAATGATACGAGCAATGCTTGAATTCCAAATAGATCCCCAGTTTGGTTGCAAAGAATGACGAGGGACATCCTCCCTCCCTCAGTTACTGTATCTTGCTTTAATCATCTATTTATTTAACTCAGTTCTGCTCTACTTAAATTCCCAGCACCTCTTGTAGACAGTTCTGATGAGTGAAATCTAGGCAGAAGTTCCTGGGAAAGGCTTCCCTTCTCAACTAGAACCTGGCTCAGAGAAAACCACTGGTGTCTTCCCTCTTCTTCCTCTAGATGTGGGTATGATGTCTGGAGGTACAGCAGCCATCTTGACACCATGAAGATGGGTGATAAAGCTGAAAGAACAGAACGGTAGAAGCACATTTATAACATTGTGACATAGACTTCAACTGCTCACCTTCAGACTTCTTATCCATTTTAATACTGCAGTTAGGTTCTTATTTGTAGGCAAATACAATTTCTGACTTCTTTAGGCGAATACAATTTCTGACTTATTTAGTGATCTAGTGATATGAGGACTTATTCCTGAATGTATTCATTGAACATTTACTGAGTCCCTGCCATGTGCTAGTCAATGGTACCACAAAGGTGAACGAGGCCTTTTAAAAAAAAATTATTTTATTGAAGTGTAGTTGATTTACAATGTTGTGTTAATTTCTGCTGTTCAGCAAATTGATTCAGTTATCCATATATATATACACACATACATACATACATATATATAAATTCTGTTTCATATGTTTTTCCATTACAGTTTATTACAGGATATTGAATATAGTTCCCTGTTCTATACAGTAAGACCTTGTTGTTTATCCATCCTGTATACAATAGTTTGCCTCTGCTAATCCCAAACTCCCAATCCATCCCTCCCCCATCCCTCGTTCCCTGTGCTATACAGTAAGACCTTATTGTTTATCCATTCTCTATAGAACAGTTTGCATCTGCTAATCCCAAACTCCCAATCCATTCCTCCCCCATTCCCCTTCCCCCTTGACAACCACAAGTCTGTTCTCTATGTCTGTGAGTCTGTTTCTGTTTTGTAGATAAGTTCATCTGTGTCATATTTTAGATTCCACATATAACTGATATCATATGGTATTTATCTTTCTCTTTCTGCCTTAACTTCACTTAGTATGATAATCTCTAGGTCCATCCATGTTGCTGCAAATGGCATTATTTCATTCTTTTTTTATGGCTGAGTAATACTCCATTGTGTATATGTACCACATCTTCTTTATCCATTCCTCTGTTGATGGACATTTAGGTTGCTTCCATGTCTTGGCTATTGTAAATAGCGCTGCTATGAACATAGGGGTACATGTATATTTTTGAATTATAGTTTTGTCTGGATATATGCCCAGGAGTGGGATTGCTGGATCATATATGGCAACTGTATTTTTTTAGTTTTTTTGTGGAACCTTCATATTGTTTTCCATAGTGGCTGCATCAATTTACATTCCCACCAACAGTGTAGGAGGGTTCCCTTTTCTCCATACCCTCTCCAGTATTTGTTATTTGTAGATTTTTAAATGATGGCCATTCTGGCTGGTGTGAGGTGGTACCTCATTGTAGTTTTGATTTGCATTTCTCTAATAATTAGTGATGTTGAGCACCGTTTCAAGTGCCTGTTGGCCATCTGTATGTCTTCTTTGGAGAAATATCTATTTAGGTCTTCTACCCATTTTTTGATTGGGTTGTTTGGTTTTTTGTTGTATGAGCCATTTGTATATTTTGGAAATTAAGCACTTGTTGGTTGCATCATTTGCAAATATTTTCTCGCGGTCCGTAGGTTGTCATTTCGTTTTGTTTATGGTTTCCTTTGCTGTACAAAAGCTTGTTAGCTCCATTAGGTCCCGTTTGTTTATTTTTGATTTTATTTCTATTACCTAGGGAGATTGACCTAAGAAAACATTGGTACAATCGATGTCAGAGAATGTTTTGCCTATATTCTCTCCTAGGAGTTTTATGGTGTCATGTCTTATATTTAAGTCTTTAAGCCATTTTGAGTTTATTTTTGTGTATGGTGTGAGGGTGTGCTCTAATTTCACTGATTTACATGCAGCTGTCCAGCTTTCCCAACACCATTTGCTGAAGAGACTGTCTTTTTCTCATTTTATATTTTTGCCTCCCTTGTGGAAGATTAATTGACCGTAGGTGTGTGGGTTTATTTCTGGGCTCTCTGTTCTGTTCCATTGATCCTTATGTCTGTTTTTGTGCTGATACCATGCTGTTTTGATTACTGTAGCTTTGTAGTATTGTCTGAAGTCTGGGAGAGTTATGCCTCCTGCTTTGTTCTTTTTCCTCAGGATTGCTTTGGCAATTCTGGGTCTTTTATGGTTCCATATACATTTTAGGATTATTTGTTCTAAAGTGAACCAGATCTTGATCTTGCCCGGAAAGGGCTCCAAGTGTAATGTTGGGGGTAAGAAATGTGGGATCCTCACAATAAAGGGGGTCTCCCTGCGCCCTAAGATTGATTTATGATCAGTTGCAATACCTGTGAATTCCAAGGTGGTTTTACAAGCTCAAGTTCAATTTTAGATCAGACTTCTGGCTTCTGTTAGAAAGTTCCATCTCTAAATCTTATCCAAATGAGAAACATTTTCTTTAATCAACCAATCAACCAGGCCTTGCCAATAAAGGTCCTCATTTAGTCCTCATTTAATTAAGACCTGTGTTTCTACCACAGACTTGGCCGAGGCTTTGGAGAGGCACCTCCCAAAAAGTTAAAAATGGAAAGTTAAACATCCCTGTTCTTAAAAGTCATTTATCACCTCCTGTAGCTACTCCTCTGTTCCTTCTCCTCTTGCTTTCCCCACCCCCCCATCCTCAGTTATTCTCATGGAACGTTACATCCTGTCTAAATACACTCAAGGAAGCTGTGGTGGTGAAGGTAGCAGGGCTCTGAAGTCAGACAACCTAGAGGCCAGTCATCTGGTTTCCCTGTGGCTCATTTTTCTCATCTGCAAAAGGGAGATAATAATTTCCCTTCACAGAACTGGGGATGGGATTCAGTAGGCGGTGCCTGGCACAGGGTCTAGGGCATGTATGATAGAATCCATATCCTAGTTCTCTATCGCCTTCCCCCCAATGAGTTTATTTTTTAAAAGTTTTCATCTCAAGTAGAAGACCATCACTAGTGGACTTTCTGAGCAGGAATAGGAGGAATGTGTATCTTCATTGTGACCCAATGAGCAGTGAAGTGGAATATTTTCCAAGAGAAAATGGGATGTTTGGGACCACTGACCGATTTGGCTCACGCTGCTCCATTCTCCCAGACCAACGCGCGTCTATCAAGTTGTGTTCTCATCATGGGAAGGTTGAGGGGATGCTCCTCCGCCCCGTATATACGTGCCGCAATGTCCAGCCTGTTACATTGCCCGGAGTCCTCTTTCTCCTGCAAATATGAGGAGGCTGGATCCCTCTCTGAGACTTCTTTTTTTCATTAAGATATAGTTCACATAACATAAAAGTCACCCTCTTAAAGCATACAGTTTGGTTGTACGACTATCATCACTAATTTCAGAGCATTTTCCTCACTTCAGAAAAGAAACCCTGCACCCATGTGAGCCCTCTTCTTACTCCCCCATCTGTAACCCGTGGCAATCCCTAATTTACTCTCTGACATCCCCATCTTACCTTTGCTCTTGGATAAGCAGGTTTAATCTTCCCTGAGAGCTATTTTTCACTATTTGCCCAACATTCGAATCCCCTTCCCACATTTGAGAAATTTCTTAGTGTATGGCTTATGGTAGGAGGCCACCTCTCTCTATTAAAGCTAAAAAAGAGCTAAATACATGATTTCCCAGACTCCCTTGCAGCTAGATCCCTGATGTGTGAGACTCAACCAATGATTTTATTTTATTTATTTTTAACATCTTTATTGGAGTAATTGCTTTACAATGTTGTGTTAGGTTCTGCTGTACAGCAAAGTGAATCAGCTATACATATACATATATCCCCATATCTCCTCCCTCTGGCGTCTCCCTCCCACCCTCCCTATCCCACCCCTCTAGGTGGTCACAAAGCACCGAGCTGGTCTCCCTGTGCTATGCGGCTGCTTCCCACTAGCTATCTATTATACATTTGGTAGTGTATCTATGTCAGTGCTACTTTCTCACTTTGTCCCAGCTTCCCCTTCCCCGCCTGTGTCCTCAAGTCTGTTCTCTATGTCTGCGTCTTTATTCCGGCCCTGCCACTAGGTTCATCAGTACCGTTTTTTTAGATTCCATTTATGTGCGTTAGCATATGGTATTTGCTTTTCTCTTTCTGACTTACTTCACTCTGTATGACAGACTCTAGGTCCATCCACCTCATTACAGATAACTATTTCATTCCTTTTAATGGCTGAGTAATATTCCATTGTATATATGCGCCACATCTTCTTTATCCGTTCGTCTGTCAGCGGACATTTCGGTTGCTGTCCTGGCTATTGTAAATAGTGCTGCAAACCCCTCTAGGTGGTCACAAAGCACCGAGCTGATCTCCCTGTGCTATGCGGCTGCTTCCCACTAGCTATCTATTATACATTTGGTAGTGTATCTATGTCAGTGCTACTTTCTCACTTTGTCCCAGCTTCCCCTTCCCCGCCTGTGTCCTCAAGTCTGTTCTCTATGTCTGCGTCTTTATTCCGGCCCTGCCACTAGGTTCATCAGTACCGTTTTTTTAGATTCCATTTATGTGCGTTAGCATATGGTATTTGCTTTTCTCTTTCTGACTTACTTCACTCTGTATGACAGACTCTAGGTCCATCCACCTCATTACAGATAACTATTTCATTCCTTTTAATGGCTGAGTAATATTCCATTGTATATATGCGCCACATCTTCTTTATCCGTTCGTCTGTCAGCGGACATTTCGGTTGCTGTCCTGGCTATTGTAAATAGTGCTGCAATGAACGTTGCAGTACATGTATTTTTCTGAATTATGGTTTTCTCGGGGTATATACCCAGTAGTGGGATTGCTGAGTCATATGGTTGTTCTATTTTTAGTTTTTTAAGGAACCTCCATACTGTTCTCCATAGTGGCTGTATCAATTTACATTCCCACCAACAGTGCAAGAGGGTTCCCTTTTCTCCACACCCTCTCCAGCATTTATTGTTTGTAGATTTTTTGATGATGGCCATTCTGACTGGTGTGAGGTGATACCTCATTGTGGCAACCAATGATTTTAAATCTGGAGCTAGCAGCCCCCAAAATCAGGGACAGTGGAGAATCTTTGCTGGTAGTTGTGGTGGCCTCAGCAGTAATATCCAAGGCCTATGGGCAGCTATGGCAATGGGTCCCTGGCAGTGGGGCCATGGTCAGTGGCACCAGCGCCCTCACTGTGCTGGATCTGACTCTGACTGTGGTTCTGGCTCTCAGATTCTCTTGTTCCTGGCTGTTGTTACAGCCAGGTCCTGCATTCTTCCCAGCTACTGCGTGAGCTAGACCCTCTCTTTAAAATAGATTCCCTTTCAGCTAAAATCATCTCGAGTTTGTTTCCATGCTTGCAACTGAGAACCCTGTCTCAGTTTAATGAGATGTGTTTTATAAGAGCAAAGTCTTAACCAGAACAGGTTTGTAGAGATTTTTCCCCAGAACACTGCAGTGTGGAGGGTGCCACATTTAAAAGATTGACCCTCCCTCCCCCCAGGTTCTTTCTTATTCCTACTACAGTGCAATGGTGAGCTGGCTTCTTCCTCTGGGCCCATCCCCTTCGTAGCAGGTGGACAAAGATGGAGATAGAGACTCAAGACCAAAGGCATTAAGTGTCCATCTGGGGGTCCCTCTGTCGGGGAGGAGGCCAGGTCTCTCCTCGTTCTCTCTGAATCTTGTTTCGAAACTGAGTTTCTGGTTTCGAAACTGAGTTTCTGGGTGCTTGTCCTCTGTTATAGATTGAATTGTGTCCCCCCCCCCAAAGATACACTGAAGTACTAACTCCCCACAGTACCTAAGAATGTGACCTTACTGGTTAATAGAGTCATTGCAGATGCAATTAGTTAGGACGAGGTCATACTGGCGTAGTGTGAGCCTCTCCTCTAGTATGACTGGTGCCCTTTTAAGAAAATGAGAAGACAAACAGGGACAGAGACGCACACAGGGAGGAAGGCCACGTGATGACAGAGGCAGAGATTGGAGTGATGCAGCTGCAAACTGAAGCCCTCCAAAGATTGCCGGCCACCAGCGGAAGCTGGGAAGAGGCCGGGAAGGATTTTAGCCTCCAGAGCTGGGAGAGAATACTTTCTGTCGTCTTTGCCACCCGGTTTATGATACTTTGTTACGGCAGCTCTAGGAAACTAAACCATATTTTGAACCCAAATCCCTGGCAATAGCTCTGCTTGAGAATCCAGCTTAGAGGCAGACGGAGCTGGGCGTGGGTCTCAGCTCATCACCACCGGCCTCACGGGTCGGAAATAGCCATTTACCTTCTCGGAGTCTTCATTTCCTCACCTGTAAATCAAAGATGGACAGACCTCCTTCAAAGACTGTTAAACATTGAAAGTAGTGCCTGGCACATAAATGGCAACTATTATTATTAACCAAGTCCTCCTTGTTGATATGAGGCCCCCATGATCCCTTTCTGCTGAGGGGAAGAGGTCAAAGCCTGCTCTTACAATACAGATCAATGCCACGGATTATTCAAAAACAATGAATTTTCTTTTCAAAAGAGAGGATAATTCCATGCATGCTATGTTCTCCCCCACCTCCATCTCTTTAATATCTTTTTGCTCTTTTAGCTTATGTTGCAGGAAGACCCTCTTCTCAGGAAGGGTGGGGGCTAACACGCAGGGGGGCCCCCATCGCCCCAGGACAGAGCTCTCCTCCCTGCCAGCCAGGGGTCGAGGGGTGCAGATGTGGCTCGGAGCGGCTGGTGGGGAATCTGGCCTCTGATCTGGGGAAGCTGAGCGCGGCCCGTGGCTTTAATATCCGCCCTCCACAGCTTCATCTCCACACGAGATGGCCGTGCTGATTGTAGCGCAATAAAGCAGGAGTGATGGCCGGGATGGCTCTGCTGTCCCTGGTTATTTCATTCAGAAGCTACTGGAATACTCTTCAGGGAGAGATGGAAGTGATTCAAGGTGATTCAGGACTCCAGGCGGCCAGGACGTTTACGGTTCCTTCTAACCCTGGGGATTTTATGATTTGAGGCGTGTGGCCACGCAGGAGGGCTGTCCTGCCTTGGACATGGGAAAGAGACTTAACAGGTTCAAGTACCTGCCGGGTGCCGGGTAGATTTTACCACAATTATCCACGGCCCTTGTCTTAGGGTGGGTTCCTTAGAAGTGGGCCCTGCCCGAGGATTCCTGTGCATGCGACTAGTTCAGGAAGGGCTCCCTGGGGAAACCAGCCAGGGACGTGGGGAGCAGGGCAGGGGAGAGGAAGGAGCCCAGCAAAGGTGCAACTTCAGACCAAGACCTGTGGAGGGGAGCTGCAGTCTGCTCCTGCCGGGGCCTCTGGACGGTACATTGTACCTCTCCTGGGTGCAGAGGAGCTGGATTCCACACCCTGCCCGCAGCACCCACTGGCTGAGGGCCCCGAGGCTCAGGGTTTGCAAACGCCAGGCTCTGATGCTTCTCTCTGTGTGCTCACAGAGTGGCTCCACCCAAGGGCAGGTGGATGGAAACCGCCCCCGGAGGCCGGCAGAAGAGCACACAGAAATGGTAGAATGATGTACACCCTTTGTGGTATACTATGCTGGCAAACCATTTAAAGTTTGTTTGTTAAAAAGTGAAGTGAAAAAAGCAGTGCATGAAACCTAATCACAATTACGTGGAGCAAATTAAAGGAACAAAACCTACCAACTGAGGAAACAGAGGAGTTGGACACAACATTATTACAGGGCTCGCCTTTGGATGATAGGATTATCGGTGATTAATTTAGAACATGTTTCCTTGGTCACCTCTTGCATTTCTTTAATTCCCCCAAATTTCAGTCAGAACATGCATGTATTTCTTTTTTTTTT
>NC_041230.1:48769586-48779468 GCF_002837175.3 Physeter macrocephalus | reverse complement strand
ACCCGTGTCCCCTGCATCGGCAGGCGGACTCTCAACCACTGCGCCACCAGGGAAGCCCATGCATGTATTTCTTTACACCAAAATAAAGTTGACTTCTGTTAACAACGGCAAAAAAAAAAAAAAAAAAAGAAAAAAAGAAAAGAAATGGTAGAATGAATGCAGGGGATGTGGGTGAGAGCCAGCATGTCTGCTCCAGGACACAGTTTTACTGAGATCCCCATTTTACGGAGGCTTAGTGTTAACATCATTCCCTGGAGAGGTGAGTGGCCAAATCAGGATTTGAATCTAAGCTTTCAAGGTGTATGTTCTTTCCGCTGCACCAGGATGGGGGACCTGTGGGCGTCTGGGAACCACTGGCTGACAGCATCAATCTTTCTCATTTCTTTCTGCCGTCTCTCTGAATGAAATCAGCCCTGTTTTCGTGGACCTGCTTTCTGCGAGGAGAGACCTGGCTCTATACTTCCTTCTGTATAGACTCCCTCCTGCCCCCAAGGAAAAAATGCATAAGTCACATTTTCTATGCTTAAGAAAGCAAGAAATGGAGATGAGAATGAGCGATGCCTACCCCCCACTCACAGTATGGATGACTCTCCCTAGTATACTGACAGGTGAAAGAAGCTAGACACAAAAAATTCCACTTATCCAAAGTACACAAGGAGAAAAAAGTAATAATCTCTGGTGACAAAAGCCAGGCTCTTAGTGACCCTTGGGGTGGGCATTAGAGACCAGAGGGAAGCTCAAAGGGTACCTCTTGGGAGGCAGACGTGTTTAGTTTCTTAATTTGAATGCTGGTTACACGGGTCTGTTTAGTTTGTGAAGATTCATCGAGCTACATACTTACGTTTTATGTGCTTTTTGTTTGCGTATCACACTTCAATAAAAGTTTAAATTGTAGAAAAGTGGAAAATAAAAATAAAGAAGGGTAAAAAGGAGAGAATAAAATCAGGCATAACCCCACTCACTCAGAAATCACTGTTGTTAATATCCTGGTGTGTATTTTTCAAAATCTTTCCACATGTGTGTGTTTTCAAACACATAAGCATAGTGTTTATGGCTGTGTTGGAGCTGAGTATCCTAATCTGGAGAGCAGAACAGCCTGTTTGTCAGTGCTGACGGCAGTAGAAATAGTAATGGCAACCCCAAATCGGGAATCAATATTCTGGGAAGTTCTGGGAAGGAATAGGTCTGAGAGAGACCTCAGATGTCCTATGGACCTGGGAGGTGGAGGCTCCAGTGGTAAAGTTGCCCTTATTTCTTTAAAGTGTGTGCCCCTATTTGCCCCCAGCCAAACCGGTGATGTGGATCATATCACACGCACGATTCATTTATTCTGCATCCAAGCTTTCTACACGGAGTGTAGACTAAATGCAGACTCAACAATGCACGAGTTTGTGGGGGGCAATGATAAATAAGACTTGGTTTCAGACTTCAGGGGGCTTTGGGTCAAGCAGTGTGACTCTGGGCAAGATACCGCCCTCATGGGAACCTCATTTTCCTTGTCAGGAAAATGGGTATGAATTAAGTCTACCAGGTGAGGTTATTTTGAGGTCAGTGGGGTAACATCATAAAGAACCATGGACACGGCTCCATGACTGCATGTGGTGTTGAAAAAATAGTGCAGGAGCCTGCTGGAGCCCACCCTGGGATCCAGGCATGTCCGGCCAACTGTAGGTGGCGCCATCAGAAACCTGTTTGCACGGGGACTTTGTAGTCTTCCTCTCTCTGAGTGGAAGAATCATCTGATTATAGATTAGGGTCTGGACTCAGGAAAAGTCCCTGTATGTAAAAACTGAAAGGTGGGCTTCACAAGGAGCCCAACGCAGAAAGGGGGGTGAGGCATTTCCTTCCTCACGGGGGGCAGTTGTGCCTGACACAGGAGGAGAAGGTGGTGGCGGGTCAGGGCGTGGTACCTGGAGGTTATCTGTGATGTTCGGAGCCCAGAGCTCTGGTGGGAGCGCCAAGGAGGTTTGGAGCCAGCGAAGGTGAAGGTCATGGAGATGCCACGTGGAAACTGGCAGGCCTGACTCATCGGTGGCTGAGGTGCCCCCAGGGATCCCCCAGTGCTTGGGATGTGAAACCTGGCTGGAGAGTCAGCTTTGACTGGATTTTCCAGGTTGTCTCCTTCCTCGTTTTGTTTTTAGTCGGGATTGGGGCATAAGTTGACTGCTGTATGACATCCTTTTACTTCTCTCCCTAGCTCTTACTCTGAACTGTGGCTTTGGGTGGCCTGGACTTGGCCGTGGAGGAAGATTTCAGGAAGAGAAAAAGGGTAGACAGACAGAGTTCCTAAACTCCTTGTCCTAGCCCCTCTCCGGGGGGCGCTTGTTGGGGGAAACATAGATTTCCTCGTCCTGGAGGAGCATTTCTCCAACTTGAATGGGAACGAGGGTCCCTGGGAATCTTCCTAAATGCAGGTGCTGATTCAGCAGGTCTGGGGTGGGGCCCCTGAATGACCGTAGTGTGTAAGCGTCGGGGGGCAAAGAGAAGGGGAGGACAGAACGGAAGAAGGGCCCACCCTGCCTCGTGGAGAGTGTGCAGCTTTACTTGCCGCTGCGCGTGAACAAAGGTCTATTCCTAAAGCAAGCTTTAAAGACCACTGGCCTAGATTATGCCTCACTTTACACTTCGTTACGCCCAGATTGCTCTTTCCTTCCCCTTAACTTTGTAAACCCCTATTCCGCCTTTAATGTCCAGCTCAGGTATGTTTGCTTGAATGCCGCTTTTCTTAAACACCAAGCCTTTATCAGTCCTTTGCATGATATTGGCGCCGGCTCTCACGCGTACTTCTTTGGTCGCTATTATCTCACTGTGTTGAACATGTATTCTTTGCACACCTATCTCCGGTCTACGCTAGGAGCTCCTTGGGGGCAGGGATGATGTCACCTATGTCTGCTCCTGAGCAGTCATTCCTGGTTACATGCTTGCAGAACGGAGCACGACCTGGTTAATGGTTCCCTGATTAAGAAGCACACCTTCTTTCAATTCTCAGAGGGAGCCAGTATTTTTATTAATTTGAAATTTCATAAATGGTTATTCATCTCTGCTTGCATCTCCCAGAAATTGCTGGGCTTGGCAAGAGCAGGTAAACGTGTTCAGATAACATCCTCTTTCCTCTCCTCCTGACATTACTGATGGTGTTGTGCTTTTTTTTTTTTTCTTTCTTGGAGACACTAGACATTCACTTTCCCCCTGCGTCCCTGAGATATGATGAAATAACCCAACCGAAAGGTTCAGAGTTTGTGAACAACTTAAAGTTCATGTTGGATAAAGGATCTGGCTGACAGCACCATTTGGGGCCTTGTAATCTGATGAGGCTAGCGCCAGCCCAGTCCCCAAAGGTCTGGGACCTGCTGACACAGGCCTCCCATCCGTGCTCCACAAAGGGTGCAGCTGTGAATGCTGGGACCTATTCTCAGAAGCTGGGCCTTCCGCTCTCCTGGCATTGACGGGGGTCGGCGGGGGCAGGTATTTCCTTGGAGCTGTTCAGGAAGCAGAAAGTTGTGCAGGAACAGATACAGAAGGAGGCCCATGACAGTCAATGAGCTGCTTTAATTCACCCTGCAATCTGAACTGAGACGTTTTAAAGCTTCGAATTGGTCAGAATCCCGTCTCGAGTGTTCTTGGAGGATGGAGCTAACTGTGTCCACTTAAAAGGCGCTCATTAACTTGATGGACCCCTTTGCAACCAGTCCCATGATCCGGGGAACGGTGTTTCTAAAATAGGGCCTGGGTGGGAATAGAGGTGTTGACTACCCCACAGACTGAGTACCCACCCTGTGCCAGATTTTCTGCCAGGCACTTGGGTAGGGGTAAGAATAAGGTAGTCTGTGTCTTTAAGCCTAACAGACTGCCAAATGCCTAACTTCTCTTGACTGGATTGTTGAGTCAATGCAGCCAGTTACTACAGACCAGAAAATCAGTCTGATGGATTGAACTGATCCATCAATCCAGACTAAATAGAAAAGCTGGTAATATGTGAGGGCAGGGTGGGAGGGGGAAGGAAGGAATGGTTCAAACAGGTTACAAATGTGGACGGAATGGGAGGGGGATCAATCATAGTACAAGCCAGGTTTCTGTTTAGACACAGTGGGAGGGGGATAAAACATAGGCTTGAGGAACATACAAAACAGTAGTTGCATTCTTTGCGGTACGCGGGCCTCTCACCGTTGCGGCCTCTCCCGTTGCGGAGCACAGGCTCGGGACGCGCAGGCCCAGCGGCCATGGCCCACGGGCCCAGCCGCTCCGCGGCACGCGGGATCCTCCCGGACCGGGGCGCGAACCCGCGTCCCCTGCATCGGCAGGCGGGCTCTCAACCACTGCGCCACCAGGGCAGCCCAGTAGTTGCATTCTTGATGGGGAGATTGGTCCTATGAGCAGCAATTCCTGTTATGATGACGTTGCATGAATGCAATGGTAGTCAGACATCCTATAGACCAGAGGGATGGTTGATGGTTGGGGATTTGAGGGGTTTGGTGAAAGAATTAGGAGTAATTGCTCTGATGAACCCCATGGAATGTTGTTAAATGTCAACACTGTGACACTGATCATATTTATAACAATAACATAATTGCTGCGATGGTCATCTCCCAGCACAGTACTGGTCATGGTGATCATGATAATAGCAACTCCCCTTTGTTGAACATCTACTAAGTGTCAGGGGCTTTATATAATTTCTTCTTGTCTCCCAACAACCCGCCATGTAGAAGTTATGGTAAGGATTCTAAGGCTCAGAGCTGCTGATTTCCTTGTCATGTATCTGCTGAGTCAGCAACGTAGGCAACATGTGTGCCCGAGTCAAGTATTGGGGTTTCGGTGCCTCCTCTGACACTTAACACTTGCTTGAACTTAGGCAAGCTGTGAAACTCCTCTAAGACGTGGTGTTCCTGTCTGTAAATTGCGGCTGTTGTGAAAATCCAAAGCGCCTGTCACATGGTAAGTAATCAACAAATGTCAGCAGCTGCTGCTGTTCTTTTCGTTTCTCTTCTTCCTCTTCTTCTTTTTCTTTCTCTTCTTCTAAAAGTAATAACATAAATAATAGTTTTATTATTACTTTTATTATTAATTATTAATTATTGATGGCAGGGCTGGCTACCAGACAGTCTGGCTACAAAGCATCATCCTTCCTTCAGCACCATGCTGCCTTCTGGGGTCAAGGGGACGGTAGGTTGTCAGGTGAATCTGTACCTTACTTCTTTATTCCTTTTGCCTCTCTTATGACTCTGCCACTTCAGATACTCCAGGCCACCCAGAGAGGTGCTTTGGGAATATGTATCTGCCTAGAGTCCAGGTGGCCTGTTCTCTTTGCAGCCAATGACAGAGGCAGAGGCCACTTTCCAGGTGGGAATGAGCTAGAGTGCCTGCTGCCCAGTTAGAGGGGCATCTCACTGCCACACTCCCACCCAGAGCTCTGCCTCCTGGCGTGTCCAGCAGTGGCCTCTCCCCCTGTATTGCTAAAGCCATGGGGCATGTTTTGAAGCAGGGGAGTGAGAGACCACAAAACATCTGTTCAGGGCCTCTGATTAATACACACTTTTGGGGGGTTACCGGGCTCCTTGACCATGTCTGATTAAAGCAGCTGAGGGCGACCCAAATATAGCCCCAAAATGTTAGCTAAGGACTTTCTGGTTTCAGGCAACAGATTAAACTCACTCTGGTAGTGTACACAAAGAGGAACACTGTGTTGAAGGCATTAGAGGAGTTTCATAAACCCAAGGGTAAAAATATAGTTGAGGACCTCGAAGGTTGCCGGGAACCCAGGGCATGAACGCGGTACGCTCGCTCTGGTTATGATGCACAACTGCTACATTCCTCCTTCCAAGAGGCTCTCTCTGCTACCCCTCTGGGAAAAATATGGCCTCCCCAATGCCCCTGTCTTTGTGCACAGGTCCAGCCACGTGGAAACTTCCTCTCTGGCTCTCTTTCAAATCTAAATACCAAGGAAGCATCTCTCATTGGCCTCGTCTGGTCAGGTCACCACCGACAAGCTTGATAGAGTTGCATGCAGATATTAAGAAAAATCAATATAAACCCTAGATGGGAACGTGGCAATGCTTTTTTTTTTTTTTTTTTAATGGGCCTCTGTCCCTTCACTCTATTTAAAAAAAAATTCTAGAGTATAGTTGATTTACAGTGTTGCATTAATTTCTGCTGTACAGCAAAGTGAATCAGTTATACATATATATATATACCCACTCTTTTTAAGATTCTTTTTCCATATAGGTCATTACAGAGTACTGAGAAGGGTTCCCTGTGCTATACAGCAGGTACTTATTAGTTATTTATGTTATATATAGTAGTGTGTATATGTCAATCCCAGTCTCCCAATTTGTCCCTCCCTGCTGCTCCGTGGCAATGCTTATTAACTGATAACTAAAGGAATTAGATAAAAGTGTGGTAAGACCAGATGCTCCAAGATTTCCATCAGAAACTTGGAATGTTTACACATCAGTATTGAACGGTGATCACAGGACAAACAACGCAGCAGAAGGCTAGCACTGTACATTTCAAAAGCAGACTGTAGTATATTGTCCTTCAATGTGGAGCCTCATCGAAGCGTTAAAAGACAGACAGGAAAGCAATGAACAAGGTATCACCCAGGTTTTTGGTGATCACACTCAAATATGGCCACCAACTTCACCATGATACCAATAAAACCAAATGCATATAACTGAAATTGTTAACAGATAAGGTCAATAATCAGGTTCACATATACTTGAGAGCAATTGCTCATCAGCTTAAGAGTAACCCTGCCAAACATCACGATGAGGAAGAATAAGAATAAATGTGAATTTATTACACATTTCATCATGAATTACAATAAAAATAATGTAAATACAATTTAAAGAAAAAGTGTGAACCCAGCAGGATTATAACTCTTTAAATCCATTTTTACGTATGGTTAAAGAGTAGAAGAGACCACTGTGAGGTGTGTTCAGTGACTTATATTCTGGTAAACTTGGTTTATTTGGCCGCTATTGCTATAGTTAATCATAATCATTGGCACCTATGCTGTACAGTATAGCTCAGGAGGCAAGGCCACTGTGGGTGGGTGTTCTTCACGTTCGTAGGTGAGTAAACTGAGGTTCAGAGAAGTTGGGGATCCTGCTAACAAATAAGTAGAGTCAGACTGTAGGTCTCGTGATCTTTCAACTGCACCGCCTTTACGTCTCATGGTGTAAAGTTGACCAAAGAAAGAGAAGTTGAAAATCATGTCTGCACGCAGCAGGAATGTCCAAGGTTGAGGGCATCGGGAGGGGGAGTCCTGAGGTCATGTATGGTGAAGCGAAGAAGGAGAGGAGGTTTCCCAGAGTCAGAACCCAGGAGGAAGTAAGAAGGTTGAGTCTTTGTTTCTCTGTGTTCAAGGTGTGGCTGAACACAAGGCCAACCCAGCCCTCTATGTCAAATCATGCCTAAGAAATATACAGAAAAGTGTTACTGACCTGAAATAGTCCAGATGCTAAAAATATCCCGAACTTCCCTGGGGATGCCTGAGCTTCCAGGACTAGAGATGGTTTCATATTAAGGGGGGGAGTCTAGACCTAGGATTTCCTAGGATTTGAAATACCACTTTATTTTTTGTTAAGACTCCTCATTGGAGATGTTTTCACCACTCTGAAAGCTCCGTTATGGCCCCAAACATGATCTCCTTTTTCTTCGAATGGGGAACGTAAGATTAAATATTGCTTGACTGAATGACTATCTCCGGCTCTCTTTTCCTATTCAAGGGCATATATTGCGTATTTTCTAAATTCAGAAGAGGAAGGGTGTTTCCCCCATGTCAAAGACATATTGGGCATAATTGTAATTTTTCAAAGACCAAGAGAGGGTGAGGGGGTGGAGAATCCAAATCTTAGTCTACGGTGATTTTTGCTTTGGAAGAGGTGATCTAGCTCAAAAGCCAGAATGTAACCAGTGAAAGTGGCTTTGAGAGGCAGGCACCTGCTGGAGCTTTGGGCAGGCTGCCTCTCATCCCCTTCTCAGATGGTCCTGCTGTTGTTCAGTGATGACGATTTGGGAGCTTGTAATGCTAATGATGTGTAAATGCATTTCAGTTATTTTATGAAGCTGGTCTTTCCAGGTTCATTCTCGTTAATATTGATGGTTGGGATATGTTCCTCCAGAGAGTCTGCAAATAGCTCTCCTATTGTTCAGGTAAAATTTATAGCAATTTGGACTAAGGGGAGGCACCAGTGAGTCCAGGCCTGTACTTCTCATAGGAAATGAAAACTTTGTCAATGGTTTTGTATGAGTGTGGATCTTTAGTCTATAGATCCAGGCATCGCTTAGTGTTTTTTTAATAACAGTTAATTTACTGTGCTGTTAGGAATCCAAGGGGAATGTGAATGCCTCTGTGCTGGAAGGCAGAGAGGGGTGATACAGATTCCCCAAGATTATATCCTCCTCCATTGTCATTGGCTTTGGCAGGTTCTGTACCACAGTCGCGGCCTCTAGCAAAGGGTTACTGTTTCCTCTGGATGCAAAAGTGCAGGCAGGACGACAACAGAGTTCCCTGCCAAGTGGGATGGAAGGGTCTGCTTGCACAAAAGAGCCCGCACAGAGCCCTGGCACTTAAAGCAGTGGCATCTGCACCTGCCAGAGGTTTCCCACTGCTACGTCTCTAATGGGGCTTGAAATTTCTGGCTTGGCCGGGA
Source organism: Physeter macrocephalus (assembly GCF_002837175.3). Classification (NCBI taxonomy): domain Eukaryota; kingdom Metazoa; phylum Chordata; class Mammalia; order Artiodactyla; family Physeteridae; genus Physeter; species Physeter macrocephalus. Next base: position 48,770,817 of record NC_041230.1, on the reverse strand, counting down.
GGAAGGAAGTGGCTTTACCACTCAGCCATGCGTCTGCTGATGAGCTCTGGGTAGGCTGGGGAACAATGGGGAGATGACAGACTTAGGGATTGGAATCAAATGTTACCTCTGGTACATTTTAAAACAATGAGCTGGGCTTCCCTGGTGGCGCAGTGGCTGAGAGTCCGCCTGCCGATGCAGGGGACGCGGGTTCGTGCCCCGGTCCGGGAAGATCCCACATGCCGCGGAGCGGCTGGGCCCGTGAGCCGTGGCCGCTGAGCCTGCGCGACCGGAGCCTGTGCTCCGCAACGGGAGGCGCCACAACAGTGAGAGGCCCGCGTACCGCAAAAAAAAAAAAAAAGATAGCATACATGTTTGTGTGGGTGTGTGTTTTTTTCTTTTCCATGATAGGTTATTACAAGACACTGCATACAGTTCCCTGTGCTATACAGTACGACTTGGTTGCTTACCTATTTTATATATTGTAGTGTATATTTGTTTTGTTTTGTTTTTGAAAACTAAGGTGCTTTATTTCTTTGTAAAAACAACTTATCAAGAGTAGTTTGAACAGTACTTGTCTTATTCTTGTCATATAACTTATTGTATGGAGCAAACATCATTTCCATGCCTCAGCTAATTGTCACACACCTTTTGAAGTTTCCATTAGCTTCTAACACTTTATCTTTTGCAGTGAAATAACTCTGATAGTTTGTTTTTTTAATCTAATTTTTATTTTATATTATAGTTGATTTACAATGTTGTGTTAGTTTCAGGTGTACAGCAAAGTGAATCAGTTATACATATACATATATCCATTCTTTTTCAGATTCTTTTCCCATACAGGTTACTACAGAATATTGAGTAGAGTTCCTTGTGCTATACAGTAGGTCCTTATTGACTATCTACTTTATATATAGTAATGTGTATCTGCTAATCCCAAACTCCTGATTTATCCCTCCCCACCCCCTTTTCCCTTTGGTAACCATAAGTGTGTTTTCTATGTCTGTGACTCTATTTCCGTTTTGTAAGTAAGTTCATTTTTATCATTTTTTTAGATTCTACATATAAGTGATTGCATGTGATATATATCTTTGTCTGACTTACTTCACTTAGTACGATAATCCCTGGGTCCAACCATGTTGCTGCAAATGGCATTACTTCATTCTTTTTTATGGCAGAGTAATATTCCACTGTGTGTGTGTGTGTGTGTGTGTGTGTGTGTGTATAGACACACACACACACACACACACAC
>NC_041230.1:48723354-48769444 GCF_002837175.3 Physeter macrocephalus | reverse complement strand
TGTGCTCCGCAACGGGAGAGGCCACAGCAGAGGGAGGCCCGCATATCACAAAAAAAAAAACAAAACAATGAGCTAATCTCTACCTCCTCAAAACAATTTTTTTCTGGAGGGTATGGGCGGGGGGGTGGTCTCACAAGAGCATGAGCCCCCTGATAAGATCATGAACACCAATTCCAGAGGCTTGACCAGTTTAGTACAAACTGACATACTTGACTCCTGAAAAACACCGGACGCCAGGCTCAGGTGAAATCCTCACCTGTAAAACCAAGGAGTCAGATAGATGATATCGGTGATCCTCTCCCTCAGTAGTGCATTTCCTTGCTGCTTGGATTCTAACAAGATGTTGTTTATGTTGGAAATTGTCAGCACACATAGAAGCTGTGCCTGGGCGAGTGGCTATTCTGGTACCCAGACCTCACTGGCTGAAGGATGAGGTTGGGTGCATGGTGGTACGTCTGGTCTCTGAGTCATGACGGAAGGAAGGGGAAGCGCTCACCTGTGACCAAGACCTGCTCTTGGGCTGAATTTCCTCTATAATTACAGGCTGCATCTGGGTCCAATCAGGAGGGGCCCAAGGAGGCTGTGGAGCACATGGCCCTGGGGACTCCAGGGAGAACAAATACAAATTGGATACCACCTATTGGGGGAGAATAGAACACAGGGGTCCTAAAAACAGCTGAACAGCTCGAGACGTGACGACCAAATGCAATATGTTACCCTTGATAGACTCCTGGATTTAAAAAAATAGCTATAAAGGACATTATTGGGACCACTGAGGAAATGTGAACATGACTATATTAGATGATATTATTGTATCAGTAATAAATTTCTTAAGTAGGAAATTGGGGTTATGGGTGTTTTATATATATATATATATATATATATATATATAGGGGGAGGGAGGGAGAGACATGAAGGAAATGTAAAATATTGAGTTGGTGAATGTGGGTGAAGCTTATGTGGGTGTTCATTCTCTCCTCTTCTGCAACTTTGAAGTTTTTTAAAACAAAAAGTGTGGGGAAAATGCTCAAAAGTCTAATACGTGCTATAGTATAGGTTCTCCATCCTGCAATCTCTTTGATGTTTACTCATCCCACTTTTTTAGAAGAACTCACTTCTGCTGTAATTTAAACTCATTTCCTCATTTGTTCTGTTCTCTCCGGAGACAGAGACAGCATCCTCCTTGTAAATCTAGGGCTCAGCTGGCTTGATGACATGGGGGAACCCCAGGGCTGTTCCCGGATGGAACTTGTATTTATGTGTGTCTTGGGCTGCTCTCCTCACCACCCCAGTAAGACCCACTGTTGAGTAACCGCAGTGGATCTCAGCCTGGAGCCGCACTGCAAATACCTGGAGAGCATTTTCAGAGTATCTTTATGTGGGTCCCACTTTCCAGGGGCACTGAGATTTGCAGTGGGGTGCAGACGTCTGTTGCGTGGATAGGCTTGACTCTTTGGCTTCAGCCACCATGGTCGCTTTCAGCCTTGGCCCCTCTCCTCTACCATCACCACGTGGAGAGTAAACCCCTTTCACCTGAGGGATTTGCCTTGGCCCTTCTTTTCTGCTCAGACCACCGTCTGCTTGGCTTGGGCTATTGTAGCCTCCCAGGATGCAAGCTGGTGCCATGGCAGTGGCAGAACTAAACTTGTCCTGCACCATTCCTCACTCTTGCCTTGTTGTGGAGTTGTGGGAACTTAGGAGGAAGCGTCTGTGGACCCCCATGCAGGGTGACTTGTGCATCCTGACAAGGATCCTCCGGAGAAGGAGAGGACCAAGGCACAAAGGAGGAGAGGGGCTGCAGCTGTATCCATAATGTTTATTTTTTGGGGTGAATCTCAACAGCATTATGTTGAGTAAAAAAAGTCAATCTCAAAAGGCTACGTGCTGTATGATTCCATTTATATAACAACCATTTTGATATGACAAAATTACAGAAGTGGAGGACAGATTAGTGGGTGCCAGGGGTTGGGGGGTTGCTACAAAAGGGTACCACAAGGAGCTCAGGTGGTGATGGAAATGCTCTGTATCTAGGCTGAATCAGTGTCCATTTCCTGGTTGTGGTATTGTACTATAGTTTTGAAAGATGTCGCCATGGGGGAAACTGAGTAGAGGGTACACAGGATCTAGGTTATTTCTTACAGTTTCATGTGAATCCTCAGTTTTCTCAAAATAAAATGGTTAATTAGAAAAAAAAAGAGGATATAAGGCAAACATGGCAAAAGATTAACATCTATTCTATATGGGTCATGGAAATCTGTTATATTTGTTCTATCATTTTCATTATTTTCAGAATGTTTGAAATATCTACTAAAATAAATAAACCCTCCGGAGTTCTCTAGGCAGCTTTTGACGTGTGCATCCTTCCTCAGGACTTGCTCCTGGGTCCCCTCAGGCTGGTGTGATGGAAGGACAGGCCTGAGGAGTTTCGCAGCGGGCAGTGCTGACCCAACTGAGAACTGCGCTCTTGACTTCTTACCGCCCTCGTTTAAGCTGGGAAAGCACCTATAGCTCCTTGAGGGCTGGGACGCCCTGCTTCCCTTCTAGCCCCACTCTGGTCCACTGCAACTCCCTGGCATGTCAGTGAAATGGGCAGAATCACACTTCTATTCTAATTCTTGGTGGCCATTACTTCTAGACGAAAAGAACTGTCTCAAGGAAGGCTGTCTTCTCACTAGAATTCTTTGGTTTTGTGTATCGTAAAAAAATGAGGCATACATACCAAAATTTATTTATTATATAGCTAAATCACAAATTTACAGTACATTTGAAATGGACTACATGAGACATGTAGAAGAGTTTAAATGTAAAAATAGAAAGGAATGTCCAAAAGATCATTTAGATTGGATTATAATTTTAGGAATCTTTAAAGAGTGAAGTGTTTTCACCTTGGAGTCCCAGGATAGAACTTGGCCATTGCAGGTCTATTCACATGGATTCTGAATGACAATCAGAAGATATTCCTTATCTGTGGAGAGATATGGACAAAGTTAATCCACCCTAAAAATTAATTTAATAAATGAATACTTCAGCTAATCTGCTTTTCTCTTCAACACATCACTTGGACCTTGTGTAGACCAGTGGGCTCCCAGCCTGGCTGCACATCAGAATCACCTGTTGAGCTCTCAGAAAATACCATTACCTGGGGCCAAGCCCCAGAGGTTCTGTCTTTATTGGTCTGGGGTGGAGTCCCAGGTATCAGTAATTTTTTTAAAGCTCTCCAAGTGATTCTAATGTGCAGCTTGGGTGAGAACACAGGTGTAGGGAAAGCTTTATTTAGTTTGGGGGTAACTCTGATTTTACAGTTGTACTACAGCGAAGTTTATTCTAGACTAGATTTAGGAACATGAGTCCTGTTTTACACTGACATCCACTAAAACTGTGAATGTACCTCCTTCAAGGAAAGAAGTATTTCTGTGGCTGCTGTCTTTTGATAGCCCCAGTGAATGTGCTCTACTCCAGGGAAGGTTTAAGACCCTACAGACCTTTGATCTGCCCTCTACGTTATCCCCTGGACAGGAGACATTTCTCCCACTCTTCAGAAAGTCTGTGTGCTTAGTTCACATAACAGGAAACCTACACCTCCTAAATGTTTTGATTACTAACAACAAAAACAAATGGGCAAAATTCAACGTCTTTAGTAATTTCACGGAATTTTCACATTCAAACTTCTTCATTTTGTAATTGAAGAGCATTATGTGTCATATTGCATGTTAAAATCCACACTCCCCATTCTCTGAGACAAAGCTTTTATCCAGTAAAGTAGAAAGATGCCTTAAATGATGAAAAGAAATGCCAAATTACCTGGAGCTACCATGATTTCATGTTTCTTTGATCTGATCCTAAGAAAAGTTAGGTCGTTCTGAGGGTCAATGTCACGGACTGTGCTCTTGGCTTTCATGGTCAGCTGATGAAGGAGACCTGCATATTGAACTGTTGTAGAGTTGTCCAAGGTCGTTCGGATGGGAATGCCTGGTACGAGATTTAATTTGGGGTTAAACATTTTTTGTTTTGATTATAAAAGTAATATGCGCATCATAGAAATACTGGAAAATACTGTAATTGTAAAAAGGCAGAAAAAGTGATGGCTCGTATTACTGAAAGGTAACAATTTTATTTCCTTCCAATCGTTTTGCCATTATGTGGATTTTAAAATTTAGTTGCATCAAACTATAATTACATATTTGACTGTTGTTTTTTTCTTCATTTAAATTATAGCATACAAGCTGTCCTTGTTGACGATGCCATCAACATTATTTTATTTTATTTTATTTTATTTTTTGTGGTACGCGGGCCTCTCACTGCTGTGGCCTCTCCCTCCCGTTGCGGAGCACAGGCCCCGGACGCGCAGGCTCAGCGGCCACGGCTCACGGGCCCGGCCGCTTCGCGGCATGTGGGATCTTCCCGGACCGGGGCACAAACCCGTGTCCCCTGCATCGGCAGGCGGACTCTCAACCACTGCGCCACCAGGGAAACGCCATCAACATTATTTTTAATGGCTGTAGACTTTACTATTTTTTTGGATATATCATAATATAATCAACCCCCTACTGTTGGATTGTTAGGTAGTGTGTTTTTGTTTTTGTAGCCAATGGTGATGAACATTTTTGTACACAATTCTTCTGGAAGTTGTTAATTGATTATTTCAGTACTAAGTTAACATATTACTATACGAAATGCATTCCCCTAAGCATCCTGTCTACGGTGAGTCCACTGTGAAATGCTTGGTCTGTGACATGGTGCTAGTTTCTCCCGAGGCCAGAAATAGAAAGGGGATATCACTGCACATGCTAGAGGGTATATCAAAAGGGATTTTCAAAATTTCTCTGTAACTTCCTCATACGGTATTTTGCAAACCTTAATTTTTATGCTAGAAAATACAGCAACAAAGACTCTGCAGTTCAGCTGGGCATTCCCTGGTTTGCACTCACTCTTGGTTTAAGCATGATTAAATTTGGCTACTTGTGTGTTCTATTGTTTCATTATATGAGTTTAAAACAGAAGCTATTAATTTAACTGGAAAAATCTAGCCAGACGAATATGCAAGTATAATTCAATTCAGTTCATATCAGTCCAGCTCCATTCAGGTCACTCAGTGCTTATTATGGAACAGGTGCTGCGCTAGGTATTCTCCATATACTATGTCTAATCAGAACCGGCCTTCATATTATTTTGAAAACTACCAGATCAACCAGGGAATTCCAGGGGTTTGATCTGCAAACGTGCCTTGCGTTGAGGGAGACATATGACGGTGAATTGGGGATCACTGTCAAGTTCCTCAGGAACCTGAATTAAGGCCAATCAATAAAAAAGGCTGACGTGGCTCTCTTGGGTTTTCCCTCAGAGAATGTAGCTCCAGAAACTGGTAAACAAGATGAGCGCTTCTAACTTGGGATTTTACCTGTTTTTCATGAAACTCTTTGAGAGCCTCAACTCTGACTTTGGAACAGACCAATTTCTTTTTAAGAAAACCATTCTCTCCAGAGTAGGTCTTGCCAAAGAAGGCAACGACAATATTTACAGGAAAACCTATTTAAGTAAGGTTTTATAGAAAACTTGTTAATCTCTGTATTATTGTTTCTTGGCCACTTTTTCTCCAGAAGTCAGTTCTGTCTTTCACAACTGATGAACCATCACAAGGCATGTGTCGTTAACAAGCAGGAAACTGAAGTATAGCAAGCACTCAACCTTTCAAGGGCACTTTTTGACCAAACAGTTTTATTTTGCATCATGAAGAGCGACTACCTACAAAGTCTGCATTGCTCGGTGTCAAAAAAGAAATACAACCAGAATAAATTGTTTAAACTGTAGATGACAGGATTATGAATCAGATACTCAGGCCTACTTAGTCAGTCTATTCATGATCCAAGTCAATAAATAAAAGGGCTGGCCTTTCTGAATAATAAGTGCACACCGTGGAAACTCTTGGAGTTTTTCATATCCACTGTAGACCCTTGGAAATAAAAATCAATCAACAAATATTTATTGAGTTCTTGCTTGAGACTATGTGAGGTAATTAAAAAATAATTTATTAGCAAGTAATTTTAGCACATGGTATAAAATTCACCCACTTCCCCTTCTGAGAGGTAACCACTGTTCTCAGTTTCTTTGGTGTCCTTGCAGAGATATTCTAAGTCTATTCCAGTATGTTTGTGTTTGTATTCTTTAACTGTGTCGTCTTCTATTCTGTACCTTAACTTTTTTCATTTAATACACTCGGGAGGTTGTTGCATTCAGTCCGCGTAAGGCTAGGTCATTCACGTTAATGTCTGTGTAATGTGACTGTTGAATGGATGCTTTGTAATGCATGTAACTAATATATCTTCCTGACAGGCATTTGGGCTGTTCCCAATTTTTGACTTTTATAAACAAGGCTACAGAATATGTCTGTGTGCATGCCATTTCACATTTGTATGTATGTGTAGCATAAATTCCTAAAATGTAACTTCTAGAACAAAGAGTATATTCCTGAACTTATGACACTACTTTAAAATATGACTCTTCATGATGCCAGTAAGCTGGTATTCTTCAACCGTACATTTGGTTGATAGATTATATTTCAGAAACAAAAGGAATTGGCTGGATGGCTGATAAAACCTAATGAAACTCAAATGATGGATTGTTAGAAATGTCAAGAATATTTAAAATTAAGAGTCTGCAGAAATCAGGCTTATATACATAAGAATATATGACAGATATGACTGTCTGGGAAACAAATATACATGTTCACCAGTATCTAGTTCTGTGATCAGTAGAGCAATACTGTAAACAATGAATTATTTTGTAAATGGGAAACCAATGTGAACAAAGAATCTAACAAAAACCTATACTCCTCGGCATTGGGCTAAACTGATAAGTCCACTTTATTGTCATGAATAAGAAGTCTATGTTTCAATAATAGTGAAACCAAAGGACACTATTTAACATGGCAGAGGACGAGATCTAAACGGACAAACGTGGTAGAAGGCCTACCTAGCCACAATTACAACCTAAAAATTTGTTAAAACGATTTGCCTAGAATTAGTGGACTAAAACCAATGGTACAGAACAAGAACACATAAACACCAGCTTAGTTAAATATTTTCAGTGTTAAATTTCAGGGGACTTCTGAAAGCTGCGAAGCTGCACTGTAATAAATGGCACTTTCATCTAAAATTGAGTAGGCTGTTGAGACGGAGTATTTCATTTCATTCCAGTCACACAACCTATACCATATGCTGTTAGTACACATCCTTGTCATATCCTCTGGTTGTTAATAATCTGACCATAAAAATAAGCCCCTCATTTATATTTTTGGGAAGAAGGTTAATTTGGCTTTCAGGAAAGTGCCCGGAATCCTAACACAACCTTATCCTAGTAGAGGGTAATTAGAAGTTAATGGGTATTGAAACTAGTATTTTGTTGCCTTTGGATGAGAAAAGTGTTAATTGAGAGACCTCAGGAAAATAAAAGTCATTTTTAATTCTACCACTCAGAGGTAATCACCGTAACATAGCCCTGCCTTTTCTTCCATATTTCAGCGTGTACGTCTGCCTGGCCGTATTTAGGATCAGAAGATGCTGGCTACTGCTTCGTTTCCTGCTTTTTTTCATCTAATATTGTGAGTAGTTTTTCATGACTCTAAATATTCTTCAACATTTTAAATAGAGTAATGGTTCACTGAGTAAATCTTATATAATAAATTTAAAAATTTCCCTACTGTTGGGATTTATGTACTTGTCTGTTTATTTATTGCTATTATATATGATGCCTCTGTAATATCCTTTGCACCTAAATCTTTTCTTCATCACTTCTTAAACAAATTTCTAGGAGTGGAATTACAGATCATAAGGTATGGATATTTTTCAGACATTGATGCATATTGCCAGGATTATGTACTTTAGACCATCTCTTCCAAAGTAACACATGAGATACATTGTCCAGGGTGTCACAGGTGAATGCATCTGGACTGGGTTGAATAGTGTCCCCTCCAAAATTCAAGCCCACCCTAAACCTCAGAGTGTGACATTATTTGGAAATAGTCTTGGAAGATGTAATTAGTTAAAATGAGGTCATACTGGATCAGTGTGGGACCTAATCCAACAACGGGCCCTTATAAGAAGAGAAAACAGAGCACAGAGAGGAGAACATACACGATGATGGAGGCAGAGACGGGAGTGATGCACCTACAGACCAGTCAACAGCAAGGATGGCTGGAAATCACCAGAAGCTGGGCAGAGGCAAGGAAGGATCCTCCTGTGGAGCCTCTGAAGAGAGCCTGGACCCACTGACACTTTGATTTCAATTTCTAGCCTTCCAGAACTGAGAGAAAATAAATGTCTAATCTTTTTTAAGCCACTCAGTGTGTGGTGCTTTGTTATGGCAGCCAAAGAAAACAAATAAAGCATCTCTGTGAAGTCACGCAAATAACCCATCTTAGGGGGTGTGGCAGAGTTTACGCAAATGCCTGAAACTAAAATCAGTTCAACCAGAACCATGGACTTGAGCTGGACCGCTTCCTGGAAATATGAGGCATAGCTCTTGACTTTCCTGTAGGCTGATGTTAAATCCTCTCCCTCCTGCACTCAAGCTGGGTGAATTTATTATATTCATTTGACACTGAGTTTATTAAAATTTTATTTTATTATTTTGTAAAACAATCAAATGTTTTATCTTTACAAATAAATTAAAACTTCCCACATTCACAGAACTATTTAATTACAATTCTGTTAAGTGTTAGGTATTGTGCCAGGCACTTGACAATGATTGTTTCACTTAATTGTCACAGTCACCAGTAAAGTAAGTTATTTTGCATTTTTAATGATAAGGGATTGAAGTTTAGAGTTTAAACAGACTTTCAGTGGGTAGTTGCTCACTAAATATTTATTGATGGATTTGCTCCAGAATAATGATTAGCTATGAGAGTCTGTTGCCAAGCACTGAGTTGGCAATGTACCAAATCCATGGTTGTACCGTGGACTGTGTGAAGCAGCTACTCTTATTTCAACTAGTGCTCTGGGGCTTGTGGCACCTCTTGCCCTTGCAAATGCCTGAATCAGCAATGAAGCCAGCAGAAGCCTTTAAGCAGAAGCTGCCACCATAGCTGAGCATGGAACAGTGTGCCAGAGAAAAGGCTCTGGGGATTGTTAATAGGCAAGTCTCTGGTATAAGTCTACAGATTTCATAGGTGGAAACGTATTGGCCCTTCTTAAACTATAACCACAAAGACTATACTATAAATTACATTAAAATTAATTCTCAAAGATTTCATTAACTACGGTAAAGGAACAATTTCTTTTAAAAATGAAGACTGAAACTCTGTACGCTTTACAATGTTAAAACGAAAGCAAACTGCCAACAATGGTATTCTCTCTATCTTCAATATAATAGTTTTATTGATAGTCCTGAAATGTTAGAAGAGAGTTACCAAAGCTTTAAAAATTAGACAATGTGCAGCATTTCTTAGGGATATATAGGCATTTTTATGCATGTCTTTTTAATATTTATCTCCCTACCTCTTAGCAGAGTTCTTGGCATGTAATTAATAGTTACTCAATAGATGTATGATGAGTAAATGCTCTAGCTAAAATATACAAGATATACTTTTGATGTAAAATTCCAAGATGTTTGCCTAAGGCTTCACACAACAAACAGGCTCTTGGTCAGCTTCTGCCTGTCAAGAAGGCAGCCTGTGAGGTATTTACCTTCTGCATTTACAACCATTGTTCCTATAACCCCTTTATGGCTCTGGATCCTCTTTAGGGTTTCCTCCACCTCTGCCTGGAAGAGATCAGGAAGAAAATTAACCAAAGAGTCTTTGTGGTGACCCCAGTCCTAATTAGAGTAATGTTTTGAAAGACCCCTATTCTCCAATCTCCTTAAACTAAGATTTAGAAGCTCAGATTTTCGGAAGAGAGCTTTGAAATTGTCAGGTCCCAGATTTTTGGAAGAGAGCTTTCAAAGTGTCAAGTCCCATATGCAAGCCTATGTAAGACCCTCTACATACAACCCTGACAAATATCTTGGCTTGAACTCTTGTTGAGACAGAAAGCTTCTTGCCTCACAAGAGCTCACTCCATTTTTATCTGTCTCTATTTACTGGAAAAGTATCCTATGTTGTTGAACAGAAATCTGCTCCTGGTCATCTTTTATTGATTGATCTTTCTGTATTCAAGTGAAAAATCCCTTTTCTACATTATAGATTTAAAAACTATTTATAGAGCTGTATCACTGCCTCCTTCTGTCTAAAAGCATCACTTAATGAGAAATCATATTCTCAGTCCTAAATGCCACCTAATTGGGAGTTCAGATGGTTAAATTCAAAGTATTCTGTAAAAACAGTGTATTCCAGGATTCCAGGATTCTATTGGTAACGACAGCCTGGATCTCAGTGCAAGCTGAACGTTCAATCATGAATGATTATGTTGGAATCCCACCATTGGGTTTTAAACTCAGCTTTCTGAATCACATGCATAGACTATATATATTGTACCAGTTTCTCTCCTTCTACAAATGCTAAAATCAAAATAATTTTTTCCAGCCTGCATATTTTCCATAACTGAGTAATCACTGGTTATTCTGAATTCAAACAGTATTCTGCAGAGTCTCTTGATGAGGATTTATGATATATTTTTCTTTCCAGCATTGTACAGGTGAACGTTATGTTGCTTTAGTCAGAAGACAGTTTTCTTGTGCCCCTAATGTGGGCAGGAGCACTTATTTCCTCCTTCCACCACTATAGCAGGTGTTTTCTAAATTTCAGGCATTCATGTACTAGATTTATAATTTTTGCCATTATGAATACCATCTATTTTATTTACCCAGCACATTCTTAAAATTATTTCACTGCTAAAAGCTTAAATAAATGCATTTTAAAAGGAAATTATACGTCACTACCACAAATGTAAATCTGGTATCATTTGTCATAGGCAGAAATAACCATAAAAAGAAACAAAACAAAGACAGAGCATATTATTAAATTTCACCCCAATGAAAGCTCTGAGCCTGAGGTCTGCCCTTCAGGTGAAAAATCAAAACTACCAAAGGATAGTGGTATTAACGACCTAACAGTCCCAGAAACTCTGTCCTGGATATAGTCTAAAGGCTGAAAAAAAAAAAAAAAAAACGCAATAACTTTCTCTGATGTGATTCACTGTGGTTTTTGGTTCTCTGAGCCATCTTAAGTAGCAACTAATGTCTGCATCTCACGTCGGGAAACACTGAACTTAAAGCATAATAGCTGTACAGGGATCAATGACTTACTACATTTTTTTTTGCCATTTAGACAACGACCGCAGCTCCTTACAACCGCTGCCCTCGTTTTACCTTTTTTCTGTTTTACTTCTCCCCCAAACGCCTCTCGCTGATCTTCCTTTCCTTTCCCTCTCTTTTCCCAGGTGTTTTCTCCTTTGGTGATTTTGGAGCCCCCCCCAATACAGTCTCTTAATTCCCATCGCCAATTCTCTTTTCATTCCTTTCTTAAAAAGAAACTCTTTGCTTTCACTTTGTTCTTTTTCAAACTTTCCTGTGTTCATTTTCCTTTTCTCCTCCTCCCCCTCCCATTCCTGCTGCCTCTTTATTTTCCTTTCTTCTCTCTCAATAACTCCTCCTTCTCCCCTCTCTCCATTTGCTTGTGCTCGTCGTCCCCTCTCTTTCTTCCCTCTCAGGGTGATTTTTCTCCTCTTCCTCGCGCCGCTCCGCTTTTCAAACTTTCCTCGCTGTCGATTTCTCATTCCCCTCAGGATCTTTCATTCCCTCCGTATCTCGATATCTATGCCCCAAGATAGCTTCCCCCATCTAGACATCTTCTTCTCTCCCTCCACGGTCGCCCTCTGGTCCCTCCAGGGTCTCCGTGTCACTCCTCCCAGAAGCTTCTGGAGCCCCCAGCCTTCGCCCCGGGCCCAGCCGGGCCTGGGTCGGCCCCGGGAGCCGGACAGCGAAGGTCCCCTGCCGGTCGTCGCCCTTGGAGCGGCGGGTCGCGGACAGAGACCCCGGGTTTACCATCGCGCGGGCGGCGAGACTCTGAGCTCAGTCCGGTGCCACCGCTGCCCGGGATGTCAGCAACGCTGCCAGCCGTTGCTACGAGACAGGAGAGGAAGTGACCTCCCGGAAGCGTGGGTGCCCGCGCCTGCGTGCGCGCGGGTCGGGCCCCTCCGGGCAGGCTCTTCCGCCCCGAAGTGGCTTGACGCCTCCCGGCCGCCGTAGGCGGAGGCTGGTGACTGTGGCTCCGAGCGCTCACCTGGGGCGCGCCCGGCCCGCGGGCCGCTGGGCATGAGGAGAGCTGAGGGGCTTAGGCCAGGCTCCGGGTCATTCGTTCGTCCTTTCACTCATTCATTCATTGAGGTACGCGTTCGAGTAACCGCCACTTCCCCGTTCAAAAACGATTTATTGACCACCTACCACGTCCCGTCCTCTGGGCCTGTGGTACATTCTAGCGGGGGAGACAGACGAAATGCGACAAACGAAGCAATACTGTCCAAGTGTGATACGTGCTGTGAAGCAGATAAACCGGGGTGGGTCCGTGTGACTCCGGGGTGATACTGGGTATAGCCTCAGCTGCCCGGTGACCCTCGGAGTATTTCCTGTGGCGCTGCCTTGTGCAGGGGTTTGTTCCCCACGCCCAGCAGGGGCAGTTGTTTTTTTAAATTAAAGAAGAACTATATCGCAGTATGGAATAGTACAATCATATATATATCCATCAGTTTACATGTCCCCACCTCCCAAACCGTAGGTGAAGCGCCATCTTACGTCTTAGGTTCTCATGTGTTGTAGCACCCCCAAGCTGCTCTTCACTCAGTTGGAGGGTTGCTGCTTCCCAGCGATTTTGTTTAATCCATTAGGAGCTTTATTTATTTATTTTTTATAAAGTTATTTGCCCACCCTTCTGAGTTGCTGAAAAGTTGCAGGTGGTAGTGCTGGAGGTTCTACAAATCGCCGTACAAGAGCGGTCCACTGGGTGTTTAAGGAACTGATGGAGGAGACAAGTTAAAGATCAATTAGGGATGGTTAGAAGTCCCTTGATCTTTTGAAGGGCATTGGATATATCTTTGTAGCCTGGGAAGAAGAAACCAACTGCGTGTGAGGGACAGTAGGAAAATTTTGTGGTTGGGGGCGTCCTGAAGTCCTGGGGTTTGAAGAGGGCTTTGATGACTAAACTCTAAATACTAAATGCAAGTGGTGAGCGGGGGATGCATCTCCGTAGGGGCGATGCTATAGCGACTGCCTATAATACTGATTCAGTTTGTGCTTCTATTTCCAGTAAGCGGCCTCACACCAAACAAGGCATGCTTATTGCTAGGAACATCAGCTAGAGTCTGAATAGGTCCTTGTCAGGGATGCTCTAGAAGAATTTCATACTTGGTGGTTTGGGACTAGATGATCCATTTCAACTTGGAGTCTTACCATTTTATGATGTTATGTGCAGAAACACTCTCAGAAGCTCTAGTTCTGCTGCAATTTTTTTTTTTTTTTTTTTTTTTTTTTTGTGGAGGAGGTGATCCTGGTCCCTCTCATTCTCCCCCCCACCTTTTTTCTTTCAGAAACTTATGCTTCTCAAAAAGCCAAGTCACAATAGCTAACTCATGCCCGTTGTCACTCAACACTTGGAACTCCAACTGAGATGATTAGGAATGGGCAACTAAGATTCTTGGGGAGGAGTCTGGTGTGTGTGTGTGTGTGTGTGTGTGTGTGTGTGTGTGTGATCTAGCTCTGCACTGATTGCTTATACCGCTTTTCAGTGATAAAAGTGTAGGCATTTACAGCAATACTGGCTGAATTGTATAAATACAAATTCTTGGGCTCTCTGGGTGTATCAGATCCAGGAGGTTCCTACTTGATTGTGCAGCCATTTGTTTAGCTTCTAAAAATTAGTGGCAGTGCACCGTGTTATCTCTGATGTCAGTCAGCTCTAATGAAGGAACTGACTGCATATGCATGGGGTGTGAATCCCCTTGTTTCTGGAGTCAGGGTGTCAAACTCATTCAATAGCTGACAGCTGTGATTAGAGCAAAGAAAGACTCCAGCATGAAAGGCACTGACAGGAGTAGCCAACTGCAGAAAAAGTAATAAGAAGTACCCAAACTGACTTCCAACCAACAGTCAAGTTTGACTCACTGCACAGGAAATCAATGAGGAGAATATGAGCCATTTTCTCTTTATCAATTTTCACTTCTAATTATTCCTTGGAGGTAGCTTGGTTTAGCTTTTATACTTTTCTGGGGACTATAATAAATATCCAGACCTGTGCTGTATAAAGTATCTTGGCAGCGTCTGTCATGTTCCTACCCCATTCTCTGTACATGGGAACCTCTCTTTCCCTTTTCTCCCATCCATCCCCTCACCACTTCTTTTGACCCACAGTAAGTGCTAAGTAACTTTGAAATAAAGAGAAAGAATTAATGAATAATACTTTTTGCAAGTACTCTGAAGTGACCCCCAAACTTGTGGTACATGTGAAGATAAAGTCTACTATTCTTCACATAATTTTGTCAGAGAGAGGTGATTTTCTTCTGGGGTCTATCTCTTTGATAATTTGTTTCTGTTCTCTGCTTAATCTGAAGAAATCCAGGTAACTTCACTCACGAGCTGGAGTTTTCTCTTGGGGTTTTCTGTACCACTCCATATAGAAAGTGGCATCCTGCTAGTTGGCAAATACTAATACTGAGCTATGGAATATATTTTGTGCCCATTTTCTCATAAGATAAGGCATCATTTGTCAACTTAAACAGAACTTCTAGTGCTCTACTGGTTTTGCTTAAAAAAGTGAACACTAGATTCTTTGAAAATGTCTCTTAATACTGAGGCAGTATCAGAACATGTCAGTGATGTCAGTATTACACACAACTGACCTCATTAGGTCAGTTGTGTGTAATTAGACCACATATAGAATTACAGAACTGCAGATTTAGGGTTTCAGAAGATCAACCATTTTCTATTTCTTATTAGGACAAAGGCATCCTCTAGGGTAATTGTTTCCAGGACTGAAGTGAAACATAAGCATTTACTTCCCATAAGGGAATCTTTGTTGGAATTAAATGGTTTCCTAGAGCACAGAATTTGGAGTTACATGCAGGTAGGGTTGATGTTTCTAGGTGTGTCTGTGTGAGTAAAATAAGTTTTCAGGGCTTCTCTTTCCTCGTTTATAAAATAGGATGGACAGTATCTACCTTACAGAGTTGATGTGAGGTGTCAAAATGCTTGGTTTGTGTCAGGTGCCCAATATGGATCATTTAACCACATTTCTTTCTTGTGTCATTTCTTTCTATTGTATATCCTTCCTTATTCTCTCCATTCTTTTTCTCCCTTCTCTCCCTCCTTCTCATCTTTCTCTTTTTCTAGTCTTTTCCTCCTTACTTCCTTCCCGTTTCTTTCCTCTCTTCTTTCTTGACTACCTTCTCTTCAACCTCCTTTTCTTCATGCACTCCCTACGAAAAAATCCTGAATTTGTATTATTGACTTTCTCACTGAAGAACATCTTTCCCTTTGTTTTCTTATCCCCCTTCTCCAGTTCTTCAATTAGAATGTTCATCTAATGTAATCATCTACCTCTCATCTCATTTTTTCACAATTCCCATTTTTGAACTTCTAGCTCCAGCAAGCAGTTCCCATCTCTGTGCATTGCACTCAGTAGATATTCTGTGTCCTGGGGTTGAGGGAACACTGTTTTATTTCCTGGTCTATTAATTTTGTTCAAAGAAGAAAGGACTGAAGGGAGCAATAAGGAAACCATGCTCCTTATTCCTGATAATTCAGTCCCAAGCTCTCTGATATATTCATGTATATATTTTTCAAGCTCTCTGATCTACTTAGTTTCAGAATTACTTTCATTGGTAAGTATAACACAAAAAACAGTTAGGTGCACAAAACAAAAGTTAGTTGGTGAGTTACTAACAAAGGCCAGGTGCATAAAAGAAAACATACAGTCAGTGAGTTACCACAAAGTGAACTCCCGTGTAACCCCCAACCAGGCCAGTAAATAGAACACTTCCAGAAACTTCCACATGTCCATTCCCAATCATTACCCCCACGTTGTATGGCCTGAAAAACCTAAAATATTTACTATCTGGACCTTTACTGAAGAAACTTTCTGATCTCTGTAATAGACTGTTTTTCCTCTCTTGAGTCTTCAAAATATGTTTAATGGTTGAAGACAAAACATTGTTCAAAGTACATAAATGCAATGTGTAAAATAACCACAACATAAAGTGGGGAGGCTAAAGGGATGTATTCTACATTCTACTTGAAGTGTTCAAGTATTGATTCTAAGTAGACTCTGAAGTGAGGTGTATAATCCCTAGAGCAACCAATAAAAAAAGTATACAAACAGATATAGTAAAATAGCATAATAGATGAATTACTAAAAATTGTTCAAATAATCTAAAAGAGAAAAGGGCAAACAGTGGAATGGAAAACAAATGGAACAGTCAGAAGACAAATGATATCATTGTAGAACTAAATTCTGATATATCAACGATTACATACCAGTTAATGGAGAGATTGTCACAGAATTCTTCAAAAAATGACCAGTGATTTCTTCTTTTGGAAAGATGGAATAGATGTACGTTTCCCTTTTCTTCCCATGGAATATAACCGAAAATCCTGGAAATTATATGTACAAACACAAGAAGACTTTGACAGATGGAGTAAATCAGTCAGATTGCCTAGGGACCTTATGACCCAAGGAATGACATAATTGTAAGTTACCTGGGTTTCTTTTTTGCCTCATCTGTTCTAGACTAGGAACTGAAGAAGCTGGTCACCCAGAAATGCCAATAGGTACAGAAATTTTAAAAAGCACTGAGACAAGCCTCCTCTGGAGCCAAAGGACCAGGAAAGGGCCAGCCAACAAGATAGAAACACTTAGAAAATAACCACTCTATTCCAGCCAAACACTAGTAAAGCCCAAGTGGAGAGTATAGACTTCCACTCTCAACTTGCTGTAATCCCCCCAGTCACCACTAGGGTATTGTCAGAGAAGGCTGAGTAGGTAGTTGGTACTTTTCATCAGTCTGGATAACTGGCCCCTGCAGTTTCAGTGAAGTTCATGTGGAGACCCTGGACTGCCACCCCATGATAGCATATGAATAATTCCATTAAATATAAACAGTTAAAAGAAACCAATAAAAGGCAGAGGTCATCAGAGTGGATTAAAATCATGACCTAACTATATGCTATGTGTAACTGACTTCAAGTATAACATAGGTATGTAGGAAATAAAAGGATGGAAAAAGATATATCATGTAAAAATTAATCCAAATAAAGCAAGAGTGGTTATATTAATCTCAGATTAAGTAGACTTCACAGCAAAGAAAATTACCAGATATAGAAAGGAAAATTATATAACGATAAAATGGTCAATCCACAAAGAAGTTATAGCAAATCTAAAAAGGTATGCATCAAACAACAGACCTGCAAACTATGTAAAGCAGAAAGTGACAGAATTAAAAGGTTAAGTAGACATATCTTCAATGATAGTTGAAGACTTCAACACCCTTTTCTCAACAATTGATAGAAAAATCACACAAAGCTCACCAGGGATAAAGAACTTGAAGTCACCAATCAACAGAATCTAGTTGACGTTTATAGAACACTCTAACCAACATCAGCAGGATATATATTCTTTTCATGTGCCCACAGAGCATATACCAACATAGAGCACATCCTGGGCCATAAGACAAACCTCAACAAATTTAAAAGAACTAAAATCAAGCAGAGTATGTTCTCCAATGGCAGTGGAGTCAGTCTAGAAATCAGTAACAGAAAGATAATAGTAAAATCTCCAAACACTTGGAAAATAAACAACACTTTTTTAAGTAATGCACAAGTCACGGAGGGGATCTTAAGATAATAAATACAGTGAACTGAATGAAAATGAAAATACTACATATCAAAACTGTGCAACACAACTGAAGCAGTGATGAGAGGGAAATTTATAGCACTAAATTATTATTTTAGAAAAGACAAAACAAATTAATAATGTGAGCTCTCATTATCAAGAACCTAGAAAAAGAAGAGCAAAATAAACCCAAAGGAGGCAGAAGAGTGTAAATCATGAAAATAAGAGCAGAAATAAAAAAAAATTTAGACAGGAAAACAATAGAGAAAAATCAGAGTTGGTTCTTTGAAAAGATGAATAAAATTGACAAATATCTAGCAAGATGGACAAAGATAAAAATGGGAGAAAACACAAATTAGCAGTATCAAGAATGAAGCTACATACTTTGCAGAGATAAAAAAGGGAACAGTATTAACAACTTTGCATACATACAGTTGACAACTTAGATGAAATGGACCAATTCCTTAAAATCACCCACCAAAAAATCTCACCCAGTTTGAAATAGATAGTTTGAATACCCCTGTACCTATTTAAGACATTGAAGTTATAATTTGAAAATTCCCAAAAAGAAATCTCCACTGGAGATTCACCAAATAAATCTGCCAGATGTTTGAAGACTAATTAATATGGTTTATACACAGTCTCTTTCAGGAAGCAGAAGGGGGAAATCTTCCCAATTCATTTTATGAAGTTAGCATTACCCTGATACCAAAGCCAAATAAAGGCAGTACAAAAAAAAAAAAAGGAAGGAAAGAAAACTATGGACCAATATCTTTCATGAATGTATATGCAAAACCCTTAACAAGATATTAGCTAATAGAATTAGCAATTAAAAAGAATTATATACCATTACCAACTGGAGTTTATTCCAGGGATGCAAAGTTGGTTCAAAAATCTGTCAATGTAATCCACTGTATTAACAGGCTAAAGAAGAAAAAAATAATCACATGATTAATCAGTTGATGCAAAAAAAGAATTTGACAGAATTCACTACCCATTCGTGATTTTTAGATAAACCACTCAGCAAACTAGGAATAAAGGGGAACTTCTATAATGTTATAAAGATCATCTACAGAAAAGCTACAGATAATGTTCTTAATGTTGAAAGACGGATGCTTTTCTCCTAAAATTGGGTGTAAGGAAAGGATGTCCTCTCTCACTACTCTTCTTTCACACAGTGCTGGGCCTGTTAGCCAGGCAGTAAAGCAAGAAAAGGAAATAAAACGCAAGCAGATTGGAAATGAAGAAATAAAACTGTCCCTATTTGGAGATAACATGATTGAATGTGTAGAAAATGCCAAGGAATCTATGAAAACAACTTCTAGAAATGAAATTTTCAGGTGTAAATCTAGCAGAACTTGCATAGGACCTGTATGCTGAAAACTATAAACTGCCAATTGAAGAAAATGAAGATCAAAATAAATGGGGAGATGTCATTTCTCTCCAAATTGATATATAGGATTAACACAATTCCTGCCAAAATCCCAGCAAGATTTTTTTGTAGATATACAGAAGATTATTCTAATATTTGTATTGAAAATCAAATAAAATATAATAGCTAAAGCAATTTTGAAAAAGAATAAAGTTGGAGGAATCACTATACTCAATTTCAAATACATTAGGTAGCTTCAGTAATCAAGACTGTGTGGTGTTGGTGGAGGGATAAACACAGATCAATGCAACAGAATAGAGAACCTTGAAATAATCCCACACAAATATATCCAACTGATTTTTGACGAAGGTGCAGAAGCATTCAGTGGAGGAAGGATAGATTTATAAATAAACGGTGCTGGAGAACTTGAACATCTATAAACAAAGGAAACAAACCAAACCAAACCAAAACAAAAAACTCCTTGACTTAAGTCTCACACCTTATATACAGATGCACTCAAAATGGATCACAGACTTTAATGTAAAACTAACAAACTTTAAGAAAAAAACAATATCTTTAGAATCTAGGGATAGACAAAGAATCCATAAAAGGAAAAATTGATACATTAGACTTCATCAAAGTGAAAAACTTGGCTCTTTGAAGACACTGTTAAGAGAATGAAAGACGAGCTACCGACTGGGAGCAAATATTTGCCCAGCATGTATCTGATGAAGGACTAATACCTAAAATAATTAAACAATTCTCAAAACTGAGCAGTAAAAAAAACCAAAAATGATCCAGTTAGAAAAAGGGCAAAAGACAGTCCACCAAAAAGGACATACAGATAGCAACTAAGCACATAAAAAGATATTCAACATCATCAGCCATTAGGGAAGTGCAAATTAAAGGCACAATGAGATAGCATTTCACACCTATTGGAATGACTGAAATAAAAAATAGTGACAACACCAAATGCTGGTGAGGATGTGGAGAAACTGGATCACTCATCCATTGTGGTTTGATTTTGTGTGGTTTTCCTTGTATTTATCCATATCTTTTGTCCATTTTGGGAAATTCTTATCCTATGTTTTAACAGTTTCCAGTAATTAAAAAAACGTTTTTTTAATGAATGAATAAAGACTATGAGCTTAGTCTAAGGTAATTGACTGAAAAATGTTTCCTCATCATGCTCTGCATGTATATTTCCATCTAGACAATTATAAATATGGAAACAAAACAGCACAACTATATATGGTGTTTCCCCTTTGTTGCACCCTAAATCATATCTACCTTGTTCTTACTCTCAGAATCGACTGATTGTCATATAGGATATGTTAGGCTAATTTTGCTGTAAGTTTTATTTTTTAATTAAACCTGTGCGAGGAGGTAAGCAGTGAAATATTCTCTCCAGACCTTTAAAAACTAAGGATAATGGGTACTGGGTGATGGAGAAGTCTGTGGCCCTTCTATTAACACTTAATAATTTCTCACCTCTCATTTTTCATTAGCTGGGCATAGTTTTCCAAGCACTTTGATATTCCCTTTCTCAGTTGCCCTCACAACGACTCCTTGAGCTTGGAAAGCTTGCAGAGATAGTCTCTGAGGCAAAGAAGCCTATTGACAGATAAAGGTCCAGAGTGGTAAATCTCATTTCATAGCGGTCTGGAACTTCCCAGGATGGCTCTGAGTCTGTATTTGAGTGCCTGTTTTATACTCATCAGGTTACCTAGTTCCCAAATATCATAGTCCTTCCATGGACACAATAAGTGGTCCAGCCAGAAACAAAGTTGTGTTCCTTTTATGCTGTTATGCCAACTGCATACAAGAGAGAAGACTTTGTTATCTGCTTGGAAAGAGGGAGGGTTCTCATCTCCCTCCCAGTTGACTGCTGCTTCCTAAGAGCCCACCAGACATCTCAGAAAGAGCCCTCCTGTAAATATTTTGGTCGACCACTTCTCTTGCAGCTGACTCAGGAATTGAGATGGGTAGTCTGCGGATCCTAGAATCAGTCTGGAGACGGTGATGAGATTGCCAAGTGGAATTGCCGTAAGCCTTGACTAGCAAGAAGCAGCTTACCTTGTGGAATCTCGGGCCTTTCTTCTGACCACTGTAGGGATTAAGAGGACAAGGTAAGCGAGGAAGCACGATGGTGGGGACTGAGGCACATGTTTGGAAGGCAAAACGATGGAGACAATGTATGAAGCTTCAGAGTCCTTCTTGAGATAAATCATACTTACATGGGGCAATTGTTCCTTCAAAAATATCGCTGGAGTAGTTGAACCAGAACCATGGGAATTGCAGGGAATGCATGGGAATGCAGTAAATAAAATAGGAATATCCCCTGCTTTCATAGCACCTACTGCCTAGCGGGGATGTACTTCATAAACAAATAATTACACAGCTGTACATCAGGGTTCTTTGTGGGAGAAGAACAGGTTGCAGTTGGGGCACATAAGAGGTCATCTTGACCTGGTGTCAGGGTGTCCTGGAGGGGTTCCTGGAATTAGGGGTATCTAAGCCAAGTCATAAAGGAAGATCAGACACTTGTTAGGTGGAGAGATGTGGAGGTAGAGTAGAGGGAAAAGAGTGGGCAAGGAAACGAAGATGTTTCAAAGAACTAAGAGTATTGCAGTTTGGTATGACTTTAGCTGTGGCTTTAGCATACAGAATGGGGAAAAGAGGTCTCTAGGCAAAACCTAGTATTACTTTGAAAAACTGGGTCGAAGTGCTTAACTTGAAATTTAGAGAATCGCCATGAATGAGCCACTGGCTCCCCACTGTCTACTAGTGTGTTTATGTAGGAACACTGACTTCATATATGCAGGCAAGATGGTGCAGATTAACTCAGATTTCTATGAGTACGTTTTGCCTTGCCCGGCAAGTTGTGAATCTGTCCCCTCACTGAGGCAGACAGCGCCCTCCAGTGGCAGTGGAGGTGAGAGCTCCACCTGCTATAAGGACGGTGCATTTTTGCCGTTCCCCTCTGAGGTCACAGTCAGTTGAGAGTCAGAAGAGTCTGCTGAAATTCTGAAACCAAATAACGCAAAGAGAGTGCTAGTTCTTATGGAGAGCTGACTTATTATGTAAATGTTAATCCTTTTAATATACCTCCAAAGCAGTCTACTGGTTGAGAAAAATTACCAAAAAGTAATGGAGGAGAGAATGAGGAGTATAAAAAATGGGAAATGTTCTGTCATTTCCCTTTCAACCCCACCCCAGGACACTGATTTAGCTTTGGACGGTGGAAGGGAATTAGCAAGTGGATCTACTGGTGTAAACAATTTTAACAATAGAAAGTTAATTTCTTCTCAACTCTTCTAAACGTTGGAATAAGACTTTGACGTGTTACCAAATAGCTTAGGTGCTTAGGTCTGCTTAGGTGCTTACCTGTCCGGGATCAAGACAGAATAAAAAGGGGTGTGTGTCTGCGGGAGGGGACAGCTGTGGCTCATGTCATAATGTCCCAGGACACACCCAATTCCCCTTCCCCCTACAGGGAGAAAATTGGGATCCCGCTCTGCCCAAACGTGTCGTGATTTTGAGCATATTAAATTTTATTCAGTTATTCTACAGAAACCTCAAGATTTAAGAAGGTGCCCAATGGTGTGGATGGAATTGCTTTAAATGACATAAGAGCTGGAATGCAGTAGTTACTTTTCTTTCTGCCTAAATAGGAAGAAAGGCTGAGTCCGGGCAAGTGACCCTGTGGTGCTTTACAGAATCCTCTAGGTGGCGCTGCTGCAATAGCTATTGGCCAGAAAATTTTTAAGCGCTTAAGTAGCAAACCAAAACTTAACTTATTGAATGTCTTATATTCATGGTTAATTGCTAATATGATCCTACTGATAATTTATACCATCACATTTACATCATGGTCTCCTAAGAGTGAGCCTATACACATAAATTCCACAACCGAGGAGTTTCAAGGGTTGGAATACAGGTACTTCTCTGGTTATTATTTCATAAAATTACGGACTTTCGCGTGTGGATGAATTCTTCCACACACGTTAAAACCGGCTGCAGGATTAGCTCTTCTGACCTCTACTTGTGTTGGACAGCATAGGACAGTGCCTTGTACACAGTAGGTGCTAAATTAACATTTATCAGAGGAATTGATTCTATTTTGTTTCTCCCCTTTCACTACAAATTGGAGATGAGATGACTACCTGGTTAAGTTTTTTACAGCCCTGGTCAGACATTGCTGCTTATCTTTGCTAATAAAAAGACTGGGAGGCCATTTTCCCTTTATTTCTGAAAATGGCCTGAGGTGGAGATGTATATAGATATATATATATAGATATAAAAGAAATCACTTCTTTATTTTAAAAGTAAATTAGTTTTCAGGTTGGTTCCATTGAAATGCAGGAATGGGATGAAAAATTGTGTTTGGTAATCGCTCGAATCTTAATCAAGATTTTATTAAAATCAATATTTGATATGCTGCTCAATTTAATTAAACTAAACCATAGAGAAATGAGTAATAAATGAGCTTGAAAATCAATCACAGGATAAGGTATGTTTCTTTTAATTAGTTTAACCTATGAGATGTTGGGTTACGCAATCGCTGTGACGACAAAGGGAACAACAATAAAGATCACCGGTTTTATTTATACAACATGGACAACTAATATGAATGAGCAGGTACTCTGTGCCAGGCACTGTGCTAAACCTTGTGTATTAAGTTTCTTAATTTATTTTGGAACAAAATCCTACAAGGTCTGTCTCCTCAGCTGAGCCAGCGTGCGTGTCCCAGGTCATTCAGCCAGTAAATGTTAGAGGTGGATTTTAACACAGTGATCCAGCTTTTCGCACTCCCTTAAATTGCTCACAAGGAGGAAGAAAAAATATAATTTGACTGTGGTTAATTTTAGAGAAGGTCAGTGGTGGTCATTTTCTTCCTAGAAGCAGTGTTGCTTTTAAGGCTAGTGATAGAAGAGAAGTGGGGGGCAAAAAGCCGAATCAGAAGGTCTCAGCGTTGACTTAGCAGCTCTGAGTCCCATGGACTGGAGGAAAGAAAAAAGGTTTTTATTTTTCTGGACAGACACAGAATATGGTTATTTACTATCTAATTTATGCTTATTGAGAGTGGCAGAGATTTACAGCTTTAGTAAAAATGTGTTCTAATTGGGACTAGCTAATGAAAAAGTGGTGGCACTGCAGAGGGAAAGTTGGAAAATGTGATTTCAGTGGAGGTGCTTCTTCTCTCATGGGAGGCCAACAAAAGGGCTAGTGTCATGCACTGGGGCGAGAATCATACTTTTAATTAGGCCTTCAGAGTTTGTGCCTGCGCTCTTGGCTCTAAGTGTTCTTAGTCGTCCAAAGAATCGGCTCTAGGAAACTAAAGATAGTCTTGTTAAATACCATCGGCAAAGAGAACGAAACTGCAGCTTCCTGAAAAACCTCCCTCATTTTTATTCAGTGCTTTTTCGATGGGATGGAAATTAAAAATCAACAATAATCACAACCACACAACTGTACGACTTCTCTGCTCTAGGCTGAGGATAATTTTTCTTTCAAGTCACGCTTCCCAAACGACAGTCATTCATGTATCACATGCACAGTTTTTGACATCTCCCTGTACCTCTCGTGTTACTTAATATTTTCACTGAAAATGGTTTGTTTTTAAAAACTGAAATCAAATACACTTATTTTAGAAGGAAGCTTTGTGTCACGACCACGAGTGGGAAGCCAGTGTTACTTCTTCTAAGAAGGATAAGAGTGAAAAGAAATACAGTTAAGTCAAAATACTGTTATCAAATTTTAACTCCCGGGGAGTATCCAGAGGTCATAAAGACATACTTGTACCAAACTGAGACTTCCT
Organism: Physeter macrocephalus; assembly: GCF_002837175.3. Classification (NCBI taxonomy): domain Eukaryota; kingdom Metazoa; phylum Chordata; class Mammalia; order Artiodactyla; family Physeteridae; genus Physeter; species Physeter macrocephalus. The sequence goes on along the minus strand of NC_041230.1, from coordinate 48,744,442 downwards.
CTTTTATTATATCTGAAGAATAAGAAAAGATTTGAAAAGGGAATGATTTTTTTCATTATGTGAATCAATTTTATCCAACCAAGTGTCTATGTAACACCTAAAATCAGGTTTCCCACCAGAGGTGCGTCCTCCAGCCTTTGTGATCAACAGCCCATGAAGCTTTGTCTGCTGCTCACGTGAGCCTTTGCCCCCCTTTCTTTACTTCCCGTCTTCCTCCCACTAGTATTTGAACCTTGCTCCCCACCCATCTAATTCCACTTACCTTATTTCTAAACATTTAGAGAATCCTGTCAAGTGAACAGCCTTGGGATGGGAGGCAGATTACAGAATGAATGGTTCCCATTGTTGGTTAACACTTCTTTTCTCCATATATGATGTTTGAGATCATTTTTCTCTAACCGGATTTGGCAAGTTTCCAATAAAGTAAATGTAACGAAAAATATGTCTCGTTACCACTCCTGACTTCATATACCCAGTTCCCCCTTCCACTGATGACGGAGGCAACCCCTGTCATCATGTTTTCTGTGTTCTTCCAGAGGTTTCCTGCATCCATGCAAGTTTACTTGAACCTGTATTCCTCTCCTTAAATGTCACACAAATGGAAGCACACTCTACGTGTAAATGTAGAATGCTACGTTTTATTTATAAACCCAACAATGTGTTTTGGATGTAGTTTCATATTAGTATGTATAGCCCTAGCGCAGTCTTTTGAATACTGCATAGGACTCTGTGCATGTAACTAATCCCCTTTCTATGGGCACTTGGATCATTACTTTTTCTTCTGCAAACAATGTTGTAAAATCCTTGCATAATTCTTTTTGGGCCCATGATGACCATTAAGAAATAAATCTAATGCTGGACAGTATTCATTCAAATGAATGGAGTTCTAATTATAATAATTAGAGAGGGCAAACATAGTCATATTTCTTTCATGAGGATTGCCTTTCTTTTCTCTTTCCTTACCCATAATATATCAATAAATTTGTCTCTGCTCTGGTGTCCTGCACAGCATGAAGCATCCTGATTTGCAGATGCAATTGTGGGTTCTAAGTTATGTTTGTTGCATTTGTCTAATACTATTTAATTCTTCCTTGTCATGATCACATTTGAAGTTAGTCCTGTAGTTTTGTGCTCAATGCCTGTCTCTCTCAGGGGATGACAAACTCCGTGAAGCCAGGGAGAGACTTGGGGATGTTGAAAAGTCCTAAACTTCTGACCTTAGGGAAAATGACTGCCACATAATTTTAATAGCAAATAGATACACATTCCTAGTGCAGCCTGAATGGGAAATATGAAGGAAAACAAAAAGAAAGGGAAAACAACCCATGAGAGTTGGGGTTGCTATTTCTGATGAAGCTGGAATTGGGAAATACCAGGAGTCTCATAGGAAATCTTATCTCACCGGAAGACGATCCTGTCCTCTTGGCCAAAGAACGGGCATGTATTTCTGTGTATATAATACTTGCAGACCCTAGACAGGGCCGGTCTACCTTCTGGCTTAGCCTGCCATTTATTATCATTCACAAGGTGGTGTTAGATGCTCAGCTTTTAAAAGAAGTGGCTTTTCAGCAGTATTTTTACCCTTGAGAGCGTATAGAGAGAGCTCTGTGTTGTATATTAATCAGAGCTTTCACAACTCGCTTTGAATGGTATTCGAAATGTGTCTGGGAGTATGGTGAATGAAATATGCCCAAAGTGTGCTCTATTATTTATTACTCAGGAGTCTTTCCATCTGAGACATAGGCTGAAATTAAAGGAACCAAATACCTACCTTTAATAGTGCTCCCTGTGTACCCTTCACCCCCAAAAGGGTTCCAGGATTTGATACCTCTTAAGAGTCAGTGTGTATCTAAAGTTGTACTAAAATTTGTATTTTTAAATTCCCCAGTCTTTCTGTACATGTATAGACCTCAGAGCACACAGTGCTATGCAAACATTTAGCAACCATGCCTGGGAGCTGTTCCTTCTAGAACCACTTCCCTCCCTTTTCCCAGACGGCAATTCTTACTCATCCTACAAAACCTGGTTCAAATGTCACTTCCTCCTCTGCCCTCCCTGATGGTTCCAGGCAGTGAGTCACCCTTTCCTCTGCTCTCCCACCATCCTTTTTATATACCTCGATCACATGCCTTCTCAGTGGTGCTGATATTGTCCCCAAGGGGGCAAAAATTATACGCATACAATACATTAAAAATGTACTGTATATAAAATTTCATGGTGGGAGGAGATTAGGAAAAAGCTATCTAAAAATACTTGACTTGGGACTTCGCTGGCGGCCCAGTGGTTAGGACTCCACGCCTCCACTGTAGGGGGCTCAGGTTCCATCCCTGGTTGGGGAACTGAGATCCCGCATGCTGCAAGTCGCAGCCAAATAAACAAACGAAAGAAAAATCTTGACTTTAGAGTGGAGATCGTGGAAAAAGGTTGAGAAACTGCTTTCTCATAACACTTGCTTCTTCTGAGACAGTCATTAGTTTGTATTATACTGTGTCTCTCTTACAAGTTACAAAACCCTGGCTCTGAAACCCAGCCTCTAGCATAGTCCTTGCACTTATTGGCATTCACTATTTATTTACCTGAAGAAATAGATGATGTTTGAGCTACTTGCTTCTAAACATGGCTGCTCCACACCAGAAACTCCTGTAAAAATCATTCTTAATACCAATATCCAGGACCTACCTCCAGATCTAGAGTAGGACGTGGTGGATCTGGAGTAGGACTTGGGAATATGCATTTTAAAATGCTACTCCGGTGATTGAATTTGCGAACTATCCTCCAGCCCAAGAATCACTTTCCTTTTCCTTTGCAAAGGTCTCCATTTATAAAAAGAAAAACCAGAATAGATGTGGGTGAGATTTTAGACTGCAGGATTCTGTGAATGTGGCAGACATTGTGGGCTGGCTCAACACCAGGGGAGCCCTGGGCAGGGTTTCTTTTGGTAGCCTCTGAATAACATGGACAGATACGGAAAGTTAAATGGTTTGGGCACTGAATGAATGTCCAGAGTGCTGGTTGATGGAAGTGTTGGTGATTTTTAGTGGCATGACCTGAACTCTTTCTTTACTCCTGTCCTGGGAAAGAATGTTTCCTGGAAAAAAAAATTTTCAATAATTTGAATGACACAATGGGAGACACACTTATCAGATCTATGGATGACACCCACTAAAGAGGAATAACAAATGCATAGACCAGCAGATCTTTAACAACCTCTTAGTAGGTTAGAACCAAGGTTCTCAATCCTCTCAGGCCCAATGCCCTCTTTAGAGAAAATATTTTGTAATGCCACTTTTGTTACTGTGAAAGGAATGTCATAGATGACATAAGCTACCTACATATGTAATTCCCAAACATCACTGTAATGCCATGAATGTAATATCAAGAGAGATAAAAGGGAAGTAATTTTAGAATAAAACAATACTAGTAGACACAATGTACTACAATCAGCTCTGCCATCATAGTTGTTTTGAAAATGTGAATTTGTTCCAGTGTGACTGCGATATGAGGGGGTGATTTGAACACTTCTGTTTGCTTATGTGTGGTTTCATCCATGAGAAACACAAGGGGAACACAGAAAACCGCACCCTAGTGAGTTCATCCCATAGCATACACAAAACTCGAGTATGCACATGACCCAGGCATCAACCAGCACCTCAGTTCACCTCGAGTTGGAAGCCACATAGACCCAAATCTGGTGTTAACAGCTCACCTTCCCATCCAGACAACCCTCCCTCCTCCACAGTAACACAAGCTGCAGCTCTTCCACTGCCCAGACTCATACAAGCAAACCTCAGGTCTCTTCCAAGGTGACATGCCACTTCTATGGTAGTACTTATGTATCCCTTGACCGTTTAACACATGTAAAACTGCCGCCATATTTATTAGGTTCTTTTTCTTACTGTGTTGCTATTGAAGTATCTGACCGTTGTGGTCCTCATTCCACCCGCCCCCCGCCCCACCCCCCCCCCCCCCCGCCGCGTAGGCCCTGTGGTTTTTATCATGCAAATGTGTGTAGTGAGGTGACTTTTTAGGAATGCATATATTGTTTTGTGTCAGAACCGACTGGACTCAGATGCTTGCCTCTGATATAATGAATTAGTTTGGATTTAACAGATGTAAGACACTCTTCAGCTGAATAGTGTCGATACTTTTTTTTTCTGTTGGACATTTTGAAATCAGGGTGAAATAAGTATATTAGCACACATGCATAGAATTGCCTTACTGTAGCAGCTCAAGTGCAGTCGAACTATGCTGGTGACTCAGATACCAGTAGTGGCATTGTTATAAAAGACGTGATTTTCTAAAGTGGTGAGTAAATTATAGAGTTCTGAACAAAACAAAGTGTATCTCTCCCTTGATTTACACAGTAGTTACTTTCCTGGAAAATTAACTTACATGAAACCCATGCAAAAAACCCCACTGTATGTATAACTGAAATGGAATTTGATTCTGTCCAGATTTGTCTAAGCATATTTTTTCATCTGTAGTAATGGCATTGGAGAAGTGAGGCAGTTCTCTTATCCGCTATGAGACGTACAAGCCCCTGCCCACTAAATAACTGTAGTGCCCCTCCCCATCGTGTGACAACCCAAACTGCCCCCGCAAATTTCCAGCATGCCCTCTGGTGAACCACTGGGCTATGGCAGTGGACTTAGACTTAGGATAAGCTATAATTAGGATCAATGTAAATTCTTCAGTTAGGCTGAGAAAATAACTGTACAGAAAACAGAATGGAGAAAAATGACTTAGCCCAAGAAGGGATAAGAAAAGTGCAGAGATGTTTGTTGACAGTAAGTGAAATATGAGTAAATAGTTTCATGTGACCTAATATATTTAGGTACAATAACTAGACCAGTGCTGTTCAGTAGAAACACAACATGAATACATATGTAATGTCAAATTTTCTAGTAGCCACATTAAAAAAAAAGGTAAGAAACAGATGACATTAACTTTATGAATATATTTTATTTAACCCAACATACCCTCCAAAATATTTTTTCAAGGTATAACCGATATAGAAAGTATATTAATGAGGTATTTTATATATTTTTAATACTAAGTCTTTAATACTGTATTTTACACTTAGAGCACATCTCACATTCCAAGGGTTCAAAGGTTCTGTACCACTACCAGCTAAGTCTTATTTGGTTATCACAATGCTTAAATGTTAAAACTTGTTTTCTGTATTTTCTAGGATGCTGTTGAGGGCAAGTTGAAAATCCCCAACACAAACTACCTTAAACAATGAGAACATTTATTCTCTTACTTAAGAGTTAGGGTGCGCCTAGGATTGGTTGATTCAGCAGTTCATGACGTCATCCAGGATGTGGGTTCTTTCTGTCTTCCAGTTCCAACTTTCTTGGGCTGGCACTCCTCTCTCGGTTGTAAAATGCCATCCAGGAGCAAGATGGAGGTTCACACTTCCTTGTTTGTGTCCAAAAGGAGGGCTGAAGACACTTCTTCCCCAGACTTGAAATATTCATTCTTTCTTTCAGTCTTATTGGGCCCAAATGCCATGTCCCAATTGGCTTACACAAATCATCTGGGTCAGACTATTGGATACTCTTTTATCAGATGCAAGGTTGCCTTTGGGTATTTCCTCTTCATTTTACTCACCATAAGAGACACCATTTCTTATTGTCTTTACTTGATTTCTTTGCTCATTTACTGTACCTCAGTGTCTCTGGAAGTGGTAGAGTTTGTGACCTCTTCATAAAACCTGGGATCCAATAATTTTGGGCCAAGCCATACATGCAACATTGCGTATAATTTTGATTTAAGAGGATATTAAAAAATGGAGTAGGTTTAAAGGAGAGAGCTAAGGTGACAAAGAGAATTGAAATCATATTTTATGTGGAATTTCGAAGGGAATGGAGGTGTAAACCCATGAGAAATAGAGGGCTGGTGGGCGGGAATACAGCATCTTAACATGTCTTAGGGATGACGGTAGGTCTATTTGTAACAGTTCTCTGCTCCCATCAATTTAGCTGCCTCTAATTTGTTCTGGAACTGGAAGCCAGATAATTAAGCCTGTTAGAATAGCATGTACTATGAGAACAAATAGGCTGTGATGGGGAGGCTGAGGTGCTTTCCTAAGAATAAAGTATTTAAGCATCAATCCGTGAACTTGGTTATCCCTCATCCATCTCTCTCTTCTCATTCTTTTTTGATATGCTTGAGGCCTTGATCTGAGTTCTGGCTAGGTAATATGATTTTATCATTTTATGCATGTGCTAATAAATTTATGAATGATCACTAGTAAATAATATTAATTAATCTTTATTGATGCTCTGAGGTAAGTACTACTTTATCTGCATTATCTTCTTAAATTCTCCCAAACTCTATGAGGGAGGTAGATACTATTTGTATCTCTATTATACAGGTGAGGAAACTGAGGCTCAGGGAGAGAAATAAACTTGCCTAAAGTCATAGAACCAGTAAGTCACAGAGCTGGGATCCATACCAGAACTGTCCAGTGTCAGAGCCCACGATTTTAAATATCCCCAAAGGGGTGTTTGGGGAATGCTCTGTCCTTGACATACAAGATATTATTGATAGGAAGAGCACGTAGTCTTCCGAGTGTCCTATTGATGCCAGTGGGACACACGCAGAGACAGAGGGGTCATGATTTTGACCTGATGTGGCTTTTTTTTTTTTTTTAACTTCCCGGGTGGGCTGCCCCTCTCAGGGTTGCGCAGAATTCTTCTACCAGGAAGGAGATTTTCAGTTCATTTTGCGGCTCACACCTTTCTCCGCTCTTGCCTGACTCCGCCTCTTGGAGGACTGTGGCCCCTCACAGAGTCGTGCGTATCGTGGAGGCTGGTCCGTTGTAGGACATCACACTTTATCTGAGGCCAGTGGGATGCCACTAACACATTTTTGAGAAGGGGAGCACTGAGATCAGCTTTACAATTTTTAAGGATTGCTCCGACCTCTTTTGGGGAGATGGGGGGGAGTTCAAGAGCCCCTCTTTCCCAGGGAGTATTTCTCCATCAACTCCAAGTTTCAGCCCTGCTCGACACAACACTTTAGTCACCTACATCAAATGTCAGGGAGGTGGAGGGAACGTGTTCAGAAAAGAGGGCATAAATCAACCAGCTGGTGCATTTCCCTGGGGCGCTCCTAACCTCTCGTGTCTCTGCCCGTAAGCCCCGAAGGACCCAGGCTCTAACAGCTATTTGGACCATTAATGACCAAATGAATACCCAAATTATATAAAAACTAGGGGGAAATTAGAAATCCTTCTAGGACAAAGGGAGTGTAGGCCATTGCCATTTTCTGGAAGGAAGTTCAGGATAGAGGGCTGAAATATTCCTCAACTCCAGAGCAGTTCTAACAGCAAACATTGACCATGCCCTTAGTATGGGCCATGCATTGTACAGAGCATGTTACATGAATTATTATACTTCACTCCTGCCACAAATATCTAGAGTATTCTTATTCCCATGTGGCAGATGAGAACATTGTGGCCTCAAGAGATCAACTGACATTCTCAAGGTCACATGATAGTAAATGGTGGAGTCTAATTCAAACCCAAGCTGTCTCCAGAGCCAACACTTTACACCCTAATGACTCTGGATTCCCTGATGTTTAATTCAAGAAAGCTGAGATTGTCCCCTTCCACAAAACAATTGATGCCATACAATGAAATGCATAGCAAGGCTGAGTCCTGCCTAACCGCTCTGTAGCACTGCCCAAGTGTCACGTGATCCTCATCACATACAACATAGATATACCTATAAATATATAATCTCAACATTCCAATGTGAGGTGTGCCATCAGGCAGTACACAGTCAATTGTCAAGCAGATGGCCCTAGCAATTGAGTGTTAAACCATCTCTACAAGGTATAAATAAATAACAACATGGAAAGAAAGAAATTTGCTAGATGCAAGATGCCAGCTGTAATTTCAAGAAAATGTTGATTGCATGCTTCAGGAACTATTTCACAAAGCCTTGCTCCAGTACAGATTTTCCTTGTAAGGTAGCATGAAAAAAAAAGAGAAATTTTTATTTTTACTTGGCGTTTATTGTTTCTTCGTCAGCAGCTGTGCCAACTTGGTGTTGATTATGCAGAGAAGAATTATTTTGATTATTGACAGTTGGCATTCTTCTCATAATTTGGAGTTCTTCATCTCAGAATTGTTTCCTCACCTCCTCTCCTGTCTGCACATGAATAAAAATCTAAAAGCACTTGCCAGGATCCTTACCCAAAGCAGCTGTTAGGAGGAACGTAGTTGAAAGTTCAGATGAAATTTGATGTTAAACTCTCCGTGCCGTTTATTCCTTTCTCTGAGCATCACTTCAGCGCATTGGAGCCTGTGGGGTTCATCACAAGTGTCTGAAAGGCCTCTCACAAGGAAGCCACACTCTTTTGTGGATTGCCTTTCCCCTGCGCTTTTGTCTGCTAGCTGGATGCCCCGTCTTTCCTAGCCATGTCCATTCAAAACTCTATGCCAGCCGATTACTGGTTAGGATTGGCTGAAATGAATAGTCTCTGCTACTTTCCATATTTTTTCTTAGAAAAAGACTGCTTGGGGCTTCCCTGGGGGCGCAGTGGTTAAGAATCCGCCTGCCAACGCAGAGGACATGGGTTCGAGCCCTGGTCCGGGAAGATCCCACATGCCGCGGAGTAACTAAGCCCGGGTGCCACAACTGCTGAGCCTGCGCTCTAAAGCCCATGAGCCACAACTACTGAAGCCCGTGCGCCTAGAGCCCATGCTCCGCAATGAGGGAAGCCACCGCAATGAGAAACCTGTGCACCACAATGAAGAATAGACCCCGCTCACCACAACTAGAGAAAGCCCGCGTGCAGCAACGAAGAACCAAAGCAGCCAAAAATAAATAAATTTATTAAGAAAAAGACTGCTTGAAAAACAAAAATGATCTAAAGAACCCCCTTTCAGATAATTTTCATATGGTGCTTGTAACAGATTCCTTTGGTGTCCTGTGTCACACCCCCTGGCCTACCTGTATTTCATGCTGAGGTAAGACACACCTCAAATGGCAGAATCCCACCTCCTGCTCTCTCTTCGTGGGGGGAGTTAACACCCCAGAGGATTACCCTCCTATAAAGGGGTCAGAAGCCAGTGGAAAATGACCCAGCTTCTCCTCCTGCAGGTGGGCAGTTCTGAGAGGCATTTTATCTGCTTCTCAGAGATCCTGGCAGAATCAAACATGTTGTCTGTGGCAGTAACCCCAATGTACTTCCTTATGTTGGCTTTTCCTATTTCCCTGGATCACCTCCCATGTAGGCACATGCATCCAAATCCTTGTCTCAGGCTCTGCTTTTGGGGAAACACAAAATAAAACATTTTTGTAAAAAAATTCTTTTTCCCCCTGAATTTGTTTCTCTTTTCTCCTCTCCCTGTTCTTATCCATTTCTTTTGTTTTGGAGTAAGTAAAACAGTCTATTCTTTTAAAAAATGTAGGAGTTATATAGATGCATTAAAAATATTCTCTCTATATATGTATTTTAATATATGTGTAAATGTATATTTTTAATTTTTTATGCATCCATATCTACATCTATATATCTCTATCTCTATCTGTCTATCTAGATATATAATGTGAAAGTCATCTCTTTGTGGAGAAAGTACATCATGGGCAGAAGTCAGTCTTGGGTCAGTCAGACCTGTGGTTGAATTGTGGCCCAGCAGCATTCAAGTCTTGTGAACCCAGGATAGTTATTTACCCTCCCTAGGCCTTAGTTCCAGCTCCCATAAACTAGAGGGAGCATATTTACAGGGTTGTTATGAATATTAATTGACATTTTGTGTGTGTGTAACACACTAGCATGGTTCTGAGCATTTACCAGGCACTTAGCATATTTCAGTGATCATTATAAAAAACAAAACAAAGCAATTTCTCCATCAAACTGACACGCTCTCCCTACTTCCTGGGGAGGAATGGGAAAGGGCCAGGGAGGAAACCATTGTATCTGCTGTGCATCTTTCCAAAACTTTTTCTGTGTTTGTGCAAACTTTAAAAACAAATGCCTATGTATATGCACCTTTGTATAGCTTACTTTCTTTCTCTTTTATGCATGTGGGACCATAGTGTACATGCTCTTCTGCAATTTGCTGTTTTAAAATTTAATACCATACCGTGGACACTCTCCTGTGTTAGAATATTTACATCTATTGCATCAAACAATGGCTACATGGCATTCTTCTGCATGAATGAGCCCACTTGTGACAGTTTATTTTATGTGTCAACTTGACTGGGCCACGGGGTGCTTAGATATTTGGTCAAACATTATTTTGGATGTTTCTGTGAGGGTGTTTTTGCCTGAGTTTAACATTTAAGTAGATAGACCGAGTAAAGCAGATTGCTCTCCCTCATGTGGGTGGGCCTCATCCAATCTGTTGAAGGCCTTAATAGAACAAAAGGTTGACCGTCTCCTGAGGAGGGGAGAATTTCCTCCTGCTTGACTGCCTTCAAGATGAGACATCAATTTTTTTCCTGCCTCTGAACTCAAACTAAAACACTTTTCCTGGGTCTTGAGCCTGCTGGCCTTTGGACTGGAGCTACACCATCAGCTCTCTTGGGTCTCCAGCTTGCTGACAGCAGATCTTGGGACTTGTCCTTCATAACTGCATGAGCCAATTCCTTATAATACCCCCCATCTATATATCTATATCCATATCTATACATAGACATGAATTAATACAGGAAACATTCATACATTCTATAATTAATTATCGGGGGAGAGGGCAAAGCAATGGTGTATTAGTCAGGCTTCTCCAGAGAAACAGAACCAGTATGTACATATATGTATGAGGGAGGCTGGTGAGATGAGCATGGTCCTGTCATGAAGACTCTGACTTTCTTAATTCCCCAGAGACTTCCCCATTCCTGCCAGCACCTTTAAATAGATCAGCTTTCTTGAGCTCAGTCTTCCTTCTTGATTTCCAGGCTCACAGCCTACTGTTTAAGGATACAGTCCCCAAGGATGTTGTGATGATACAGGGTAGAGTTGCTCTCAGGAGGATAACAGCCCTGGTTCCAAGGCTGACCCAGGGGAGCTGTTAGAATAGTGCTCTCTGGAAGTTCCTGTGCTTTCTCTGAAGATCTTAGACAACTAAGAGTCAGATAAATTTGCATAATCTCTTAGCAATATCCAAGTCCTTCAACATAGTGTTTCTGAAGGCTGTAGGCAGACTACCCAAAGCCAGAATTCTGTCTGTGATTTTACTTCAAAAGCACTTTGTCCTGGATATATTTCATGTCCAGCATCAGCAATAGCCCTGAGCATGGAGCTCTCTCCAGCTCCAAGGAAGGCAGAGCTTAGAAGGGGACCATGTGCAGTTTAGGATTTCCCAACTCCTCTCCTACTGGAAGTAAAAGAAGATTCCTTACGTTGGATGCTCTGAACTGAGGGTCTCCAGGATGAGCAGACTCTCCTCTGTTGAGTGGCCCTATTTTGATCTACAAAGCCCAGCATGAGCTGCTATGGCTCTCAGGAACCAGCTATTCACACAAGCCCTTCCTCTTGAAGGCCACAAGAATAAAGAAAGGATAATACTGAAACAGTCAGTTGTCAGATGTCAGGCATCTGTTCTATTCCATTCTCCTCTCTTCCATTCTCTTCCACTCCATTCTATGCTGTTATATTTAATTACTAAACATTTTAGTCTATGTGGTCGCATTCCATTTGAACTTGGGACTTTTTATTCTATGTTTTTCTGGTTCATTCTATCCTGTCCCATCCCATCCCATCCCATCCGATTCCATTCCATTCCAATTCTGTGTAGAACAAGTTCTTGCCTAGTTCAAGGGATTTTGCTAGATGTTACAAAGAAAGCTCGTGTGTGTGTGTGTGTGTGTGTGTGTGTGTGAGTGTATGCACACACGTGTGTTGTGAAGAGTAGTTTTCAGGATATCATTATAATAGACAAAAATTCCATATTTCTCGCACCTCTGTCTAGGAATATTCAGGAGGAAGTCTTGAGTGAATTTGAAATATTACAAAATAAAGATTTACCTAGAGATCATTGGTACTAGCAGTGAGTTAAGGAGAATTCAAGGTTTTAAACCTCTGTGTTTCTTTTCCAGTGATCTGTTAGAGACCATGTTTACTAACAGTGCAAATCCTATGGTAACTTAAGATAAATTGCAGTCTGTATTTGAAAGTTTGGAAAGTGGAAGACACCAAATAACAAAACAGACTAAGGTGAATAGAGAAGGTGTATGCTTTCAGATTTATTTCCCAACCATCCTTCTTCAATGTTGGCTGCAGTGTGGACTTTGACATCCTTTTGGTTGTTTTTTCTTGGAGAGTCAGTTATTCTGGAAATAAAATGTCTTCTCAAGAGGTAGTCTAGTGTCATCATTAAAGTCGTGGGCTTTATAAAGACCTGAGTTAGAATGTCAGTTCTACTAATTCCAGCCATATGAACTAGGGAGTACTCCTTAAGCACTTGGATAATAGTAGTGTCTCGTTCAGGATGTTCTTGAAAAAATTAAATGAGATAATGCATATAAAGTGCTTAGGGTCATATTACCAATATTAAATGGTCAATAAATGTTATTTGTTAGTTGAGAAATAAGGTCAGTATAATGCTCTTAGGGATGTTTTTGAGGATAAACTGAGAAGCTTGTAAAGCATTTAGGTCACTACCTGACACATAGTAAGCAGTCAATAAATGTTGATCATTGACACCATTGTTTTTGTTATTACATCTTATCTGTACAATGTGGATAATGTAATTAACTTAGTATAGTTGTAAAGACTAATTGAGATAACGTGTATGAAGTATTTAGTGCTGTGCCTGGCACAGAGTGAGAACCAAATGTTAAACTGCTAGAGGACAGGAATTGTGTTATTTACACTAACTAAGCACCCCAGCCTTATGCTTGACACATAGAAGGTATCCAATAAGTATTTTGTAAATAAATGAGTGAATGAATGTATTATAAATTAGGTTCTATTCTACCCCAAATGTAAAAGGAGATCTTGGAAGAATGTTCTGGTCTCCTTTAGAATCTGATGACCCCTGAAAAATGAGGAATAAAATAAACCCAAGGAGACAGGATGTTCCCAAACTCTGAGATCATTATTCTAATCCCCTACATTAGAAAGGTCTTTATGGTTCACAAAGAACTTTCACATCCATTATGTCATTCAATATAAAAAAAATGAAAATAAAACAGGCAAGAAATGTCCTTAGGGTCGGCCTGGACAAGGAGCTCAATCTCTTTCAAATGATTTAAAGCCCCCTCTGTCTTGCTACAGATATTGCTTATAGAAAACTGCAGGCACAGAAATGCTACCCAGCTTGATTTAGCTTAAAGAAACCTTTTGTGACCTTATAAACAAACACAGCCCAGTGGGAACCCAAGTGGACTTTCAGAATTTTGAAGATGAGCTGAGAGAATTTGCTCAGAAATGGGACTTATTAAAACAATCTCTACCAAAGGAGTGAAACAATAAAGACATTGACTCAGAAGAGAACAAAAAGGCCAGTCCTGCTTATTGGTGAGCAGTGAGCTCCTGACTCATTAGAACTGTTGACTGTGTAGTAATAATGTTTGGGAACATTGCAGTCTCACGAGCAGGCTTATAATGATGTTCATCTGCTCATGTGGATGGACAGCCTTACATAAACTCTGACTGCTCATGAAAAGAGTTTCTTATCCTTAAACTATGCTATGAGAATGGGACTGGGCAAGGCTGATTCAAAGACATTTTTATGAATGTAAACATCAGCATTGAAATGCCTGTCCTCTGATACAGTGCCGTGTGTTCATGAATGCATTGGGTGAATATGTTTCGACCTTATGTCCTGAGTGAGTGGGTTAGGCCAGTTGATTAACTAAGTGGGTTATTGAAAGAGAGACAAGTGCTGTATTGGTCCAGGTCCCAGTAAGAAACAGATGGTTCGAATGGAGTTTCAAATGGTTCAAATGGAGGGCCTTTATTGACCGAGATATAAGCAGGGCTACTCCCAGATGAGTCAAAAGGACTGAAATATGGGCAGGGTTACAAAAATGGACAAGGGATTGTGAATGAGGTCCCTAGAGACTAGCGATAAGAAGAAGCTGCGTCAACCCCTCGGGTGTTCATAGCGTTAGGGGAACCCAGTGAGGGCTGGCAGTATGGAGGAGGTGCCATCTGGCAGGATCTGTGATCCTGGAGAGACACAGATACCATCATAGACGTGGGGAAGCAGAGAAGAGGCTCTGGCCTCTCTCCTCTCACTCTCTGGTTCCCTGCAGGTATTTCCCATTGGTCAAACCCAACTGGTTGCTAGCAGGTGAGGAAGCCTGGGAAACACAGTCTGCCAGGGCTCCCAGGTACAGAACAGGACAGAAAAGGATGGATCTGGGTGTGGGCCATATCATTTTTGTCACAGCTACTCGCTCTGCCATTGTAGGGTAAAAACAGACATAGATAATAAGGAAATGAATGGGTGTGGCTGTGTGTCAATAAAACTTTATTTACAAAACAGCCAGTGGGCCAAATCTCCAGTTATAGTTTGCTGGCCTTTGGTCTTAGCCTCAAACTTATTAGAAAATGGTTTATATATTGAGTCCAGCATAAGCACAGTCATTCAGTTTCTGGGTAGCATCAGACAACAGCAGCAATGTCCTCATTAAATCTTTTTTGGTAAGCGCCTGTCTCCACTTGGTTTCTGCCTTGGGTGTCATATAGGTTGAAGCAATTGCCCCACACAGGCTTAATGCACACCAGAGTAGACTCTGGTGGAAGCCTTTAGCGCACTTGAAATGAGGACATAAATAGTTCAGTCGAATACATAAATGATTCAAGGCCATTCCAGTAGTGTGTGCACGGGCACAAGTGTGTGATGTGTTCTATGTCACGAGTGAAAGGGCAGCGTGAGACTCACATGTGGATCAATCGGCACAGCTCAAAGGCGCATAATCTGTCTCCTAGTTAAGCTGGCAGGCTTTGGGGTGGATGTGAGCCCCAGTCAAAGTCTTAGGCAATTTCAGATGGGAGTGGAAATAAACAATGGCTACCTCAATGAGAACAAACAGAAGCCTTTTATGAAGGGCTTTGTTATCGCAGGAGAGTCAGCCGCCGTCACTGGTGTTTGGCAGAGATGGAGGGGCAGGCAGGGGAGAGGGCAAGTTTCCTAGTGAGAAAAGGGAAGGCTTCGGCGTGTTCTGACTGGAGGCTGTCGGCCCGGGGAAGCTGAAGGCAGGCCAGCTAGAAGCTGCTTGGCTTGGGGGCATATTTGGCTTTCTCCAGTTGGTCCCGAGTTGGAAGAGAAGGCAAAAATGAGAGAAGCTGGCATTACTGACCAAGTCCTGCTTGTTCTGGATTGATTGCTACCGGGTCTGTGGTTTGGCTTCCCAGGCTGGCTGCTGCAAAAGTTGTGGGTCAGAGTTCTATTGTCATAGATGGTCTGGCCATTGGCCGTTTATATATTCAGTCTGTCACGTTATACAGGTTACTGTTGACTCTCTGTCCTGGCTCTGTCACCTCCAGGATGTCGTTAAGACAGGAAGAGCATCTCAGCAACCAGCTGCTCTGCTCTGTACCCACTCATACTGGCCACCATGGCCATGAGCGGTTCCCTCCCTGTGACTCGTAATGGATGCAGGTGACTCAAAATGGATCTCTAGCTACCGGATTATCACCACACTGCCATAATCAGTGTTACCAGGAGAAGCTATGGACTAATTCTCTGAATTCGTCTGTAAAACTCAGTCTTAAGTCAATCCTTTAATAAAAATCTCAAGTTCTTCCCGTAATGACCTCATCCTTAGCAGCATAATGGCCTCCTAATTCCTTTTCTGATCTCTTCATCAGATGGGCCCAACTATCAATAGCTCATGTACGTATTCTTCTCTAGTTATCCCTTACCTCATTTGCATAGAGTTTGCTCATAATTTTATCACCCCAAGAAGCATCCTTGAGCCAGGATGACCCAGTGTGGAGTGTACCTAGTAAAATCTCCATTCAGGCCCAAACAGCTGTGGTCAGGTTCCTTCTGTGTCCAGGTTTCTGTGTCGTGTGTAGTGTGGTTAAAAGATTGCCCACCCTTTCACAGGTCTGTGTATTTTCTCTTCATGCCTTAGTTCTTCCTTCCTACAAGGTTTATCTCTCTCTAAACTACTGGATGCCTTTCTTTCCCTCTAAAATAAAATGCATAACCGTCTGAATTTCGTTTCTGATCAGCACTTCTCTCTCCACAGACACTACCTTCTCTGCTCTGAAGCAGACAAGCCCTGTAGGCAGTTTCTTTTTGTGTGTGTGCATTTGCTCACCTGAGTCAAATGACAGCATTCTTTTTCATAGACTTGCAAATCCCTGGAGCAGGAAGAGGTCTCAGAGGTCAGGGAGGTTAATATTCTCCGAATGGGATGTATAACCCAAGGTGGGTGTGCATGGTGATGTTGGCTAAACATTTAATGTAATTTTAGTTGTTGAATATTTGCTTCAGTTCTATTAGAAAAAAATATATAACTGGTACATTAAACTACATGGGTTCATAAATATTACTGTCTAGGCTGAGACGGTTGGTACTTTAGAAACCTATTGTCCTGAGTGTATATGAACTGTAGGTGCTGACAGGTAAGACCTAGATATGACTAAGATCATGAAAGTAGAAGTTTTGGAAGCACTGATCTGCTCCAACCTCCGCAGGGCTACACAAGAGTAAACTGAGGCTTTGAAGAGATGAGGTTTATCCAAGGCCACTCAGCTCAATCGAAGCAGAACTAGGGTTAGATCATGCCCAGATTCCCAGTGTTCTTTCATTCAGTTTCCAAACACTCCTCCTTGGCAACTGTGAGTTCAGCTGAAGAACGAAGACCATGATCTATAACGGCTCCTAGGGGATGGATTTTCAAAAGCACAAGAAGCTGGACAAAAGCCTATTCTAAGTACATGGCGAATTACCTGAACAAGTCCAAGAGCCTCATTTTCAAAGACAAAAACTGCTCGTTTATTGGATCTAGAACAGCTGAAATTTTACTGGATTACAAGGTAAATGAATGCATTGCACCATTCGCTGCCACAGAGGCCCACAAGCTGCTGGTTGCTCTGCGTAATGGGAGATTTGGAATGCAGTTAATGGGTTAGTGTAGTTTTTATTGTAAAAGCAAACTAAATTAAATTGATAGTTTTAATTAAATTTGAATTGGCTGTGATTTTACTCAGTTTTAAAGGCCACTTGAGACACTAGCGTTGCACTTAAAATCTAGTGTTGTAATTAGTGACATCTACATTTATTATAATGGTTACTGCACTTTATTGAATTTATTCAAGAGTAAACAAAAGCTCAGCATCTGAAGAGCGTGGATCCTAGCTAGGTTGGCTTTGGGAGCCTGTTTTGTTTCTGTTAGAATGTCAGGTGGTGATGCGGATCTTGGAAAGGGAGGTCTGGGGTTTAGCCATCCAGCCACGAGCTTAAGACCATGGGCTACCTCAGGCCAGAACTGTCCCAAAGTGTTGTAATTAAGCTTTTACTGTATTTTTTTATCTGGAAAATCCAAATTATGTGTGTGTTTGAACATTGCTGAATCCCCCAGTTCTTCTAGAATTCAAGGTCCATGAATCTTGATTTGGAGACACCGTCAAGCAACCATTAATTTCATCTGGAAATCTCAAGAGCTGTGTGGCGGCTCCAGGAAATGTCATTGAAGGAGACTGCTGGCTTCCTGAGGGAGGACCGTGCCTGGGCGGCTCAATATCATCCATTGTCCCAGAAAAAACTGGACTCTAAAATGGCGGTTCTCATAACTTGGGTGTGCGCAGAATCACTTGACAGCCTTGTTGTAATGCAGTCTCAGGGCCTCATCTGTAGAAATTCTGATTTAGTAAATGCATGGGGAAAACCTCATGTTGAGAAAGTCTGCTCTAAAGCATTAATTCAGTCTAATGAAATCCTCAAAAAGACAGCTGATAAACAGAAGTAGGAGTATCTCCTCAGAGGGTCACCATATTATATACTCTGTTGGGAAGTCTGTGTGGCAATGGTCTCTTAAAAATTGTTTGATAAGAGTGAAATTAAATCAAGGATTATATTTTTAATTAAAAATTAGTAAATGCTTATAAAATAATTCAGAAACGTATAACATAAGATATGAATTACCCTTAGTTCATTCAGTCCCTCTCCCCAGGAGCAAACAGCTCACTATCTGGTATGTTTCTTCTTGAGACATATTTGCCTCTTTATTCATAAGCATAGATATAAGTAGATGCTTCCGTACCAGATTTTTCCTACTTTTCACTTTCTTCTGTGTTCTGAGGAATTTCCTCTACTTTGTCTTTTTATGTTCTTCAGTTATTCCTTTTATGTACCATCCTATTCTTATTTAATGGTTATAAATACTTTCCCAAGGTTTTTGAAGATAACATTTAGTATTTTTGTTTTTTTGGGATACTATCTCAGTTTTCTCTGTTACCACATTTCTCGTTGTTTATCTTGATCTTTTTCTGGCAAGCAGCAGGCATGGTGGTTCCCATTTATCCATATGTGAGAATGAAGCAATAGGGAACTCTGGGTGTGGAGGGGATGCCTGACTGTCAGGTTTCTCTTTTGGTACAACAGGCAGGAATCTGGACTGTCTGATTTGGAACTCCTAACACGTGGAGTGCTATCCACATCCACACTCACCCTAGCTGCCCTCTTTGTCTCTGTTTATTCAGTTTTTGTAGAGGAAGAGTTCTTGCTGTTGTTATTGCTGTTGTTTTTTCCTGTGGTTGTTTTTATTGCAGGTAAACACCTGCCTTTAGGACATTCTGAATATTCCATGTGTAGAACTTTAATTAATTCCACTTTCTTCCTTCCTATTCTCATTTATGTCCTGATGTTTATGAGTTCCAAACCCCACTGGAGCTCTCTCCTTTTAAGATAGAGTAGGCAAAACTCAGAATTTTTCAGGAGGGTGACCCATATGCTTACTAAACCATCTAAAATTTGAACAAGTTGACGGTTAACAAACCAGTACTGGTAAACAAACCTGCGTATTTTATTAGGGACCAAGACTTGGGGCGTTCCCACATTATTCAGATGAATTTTAGATTTGAATCTGTAGAAATTGTGTCTATAAAGAACAGTGAACTTTGATCAACGATGAAACAAATCTGAATCATTTGCATCTGATTCCTTCACCCCAAACTTGTTGACTTGGAATCCATAGGACCTGAGTCTACTTAATGGCAATCAATCAAACAATCAAAAAAACAGCAAAGAAAAATCCCAAACTCAATGAACATGGATGCAACACAAAAAAATTAGGTGTGATTTCTTTTTAATCAATATAAATTCAATTACTTGTATTCCTATTGTCATTGTAAACTCTGGAGCACTGAACACCAATTTCAGAATCCCAGAGTTTGTTCACAAGAGCTATTATAGTCAACAAAATATTTTAGACCTTGATAGAGCCTTATTGTATAGATAAAAAATGAAGGAAGCCATATTGGGAAGAAATTAAATATTGGGCTTTGAATTTAGGTGGGGCTGTGTTCTCATCTGCCTGTTGCTTCCATATTCTACTACTGTCAGAACTAATCACATGGCCCTCTCCTAACTGCAGGAGAGTTTGGGAAATATGGGACCACACAGACTATTTGGTGGGCTCTCTTTGGCAGGTTCAGTCATCAGCATTATCATCAAATCTAAAGAGATGAAGTACCTTTTGTTTTGTTTACAGAACCAGTTATTGGTAGAATTAGGGCTTGAAGCAAGATAAGGCGTTTTGAACCACAGTTGAGGACTCTATCCACAAAAGTCTTTTATTTTACATACAGTTAAACTTAGGTTCCCAGAGGTTGAGCAATCTTCTCAAGATGCGGGATGAATTAGGAGTAGAGCTAAATTTTTTATTCTTTCTACTTAACCACCCTGCCTGTCTTCTCCTGGAGATTTCCGTAGTATCTTTTCATAATTATTTCTGTGACATTCTTCCTCCAAATTACCGGATTGTTTATTATCACCTAGAAAGAATAAGTCTTTCAGTGGAATGTATGAGCATGTAAATTTCATGATAATGAGGAACACTTCCTCCTAAAACTAGGATAGAGCA
Organism: Physeter macrocephalus; assembly: GCF_002837175.3. Classification (NCBI taxonomy): domain Eukaryota; kingdom Metazoa; phylum Chordata; class Mammalia; order Artiodactyla; family Physeteridae; genus Physeter; species Physeter macrocephalus. The sequence continues at coordinate 48,724,439 of NC_041230.1, read as the reverse complement.
TCTGGAAACATAGAATGCATATTAAAATGACTGGAGAGACTCCCTCCTCCCAACCAAAATAATTAAAATTTGGTTGCAAAGATTTGTGTTAAGATTAGGAAATGCTTATTTAGGTTCTGTCACAGTGAAGTCTTGTCACAACAGCACAGCAGTCTTCTAACGTGTGGGCGATCTCGGGACTTCATTGTTGAAGAGCGTTCTTCCAGCGCTATGAGTCTGAGCATTACGTGTCAATAAAATTGTGTGAAGTTAGTGGGCGCTATCTCCAAACTAGGTTGGACTTCCATTTTAGTGGGTGAAAAATGGCCACAGATTCTTTAACACACTTCCCAGGGAGAAGTGGGGTACTCTTGAGAGAACGGGCTCTGCGGCTGCTTAGACCAATGGACTGAAAGAATATGGTGGAAGGGACAGTTTCCAGTGCTAGTTTCCAGGCCCAGGCTAAGGTAGTTTCCATTTCTTGTCTCTTAAAATACTCGTTCTGGAATCCCTAACCTTCAGGTGGACAGGCAAACCTTGTGGAGAGAGGGGGCTCCAGCTGTGCTCAGCTTTCTAGTCACTCCTGCTAAGGCACCAGACGTGGGATAAAGAAGCCATCTTGGATGTAGATCCCACCAGCCCCAATTGCCACTCCTAAAGCCACATGGATCAGAGACAAACTACCTGGCTCCACTTTTTCTGAATTCCTGGCCAACAAAACTGTGAGCAAATCAAACGGTTGTTGAAGTCATCAACTTTTAAAAAAATATTCTTTTCCATTACGGTTTATCATAGAATATTGAATATAATTCCCTGTGTTATACAGTAGGACCTTGTTGTTTATCCATTCTATAAATAATAGTTTGCAACTGCTAACCCCAAACTCCCACTCCATCACTCCTCCAACCCCTGCTCCTTGGCATCCACAAGTCTGTTCCTTATGTCTGTGAGTCTGTTTCTGTTTCATAAAAGTTCATTTGTGTCATATTTTAGATTCCACATAAAAGTGATAACAGGGGCTTCCCTGGTGGCGCAGTGGTTGCGCGTCCGCCTGCCGATGCAGGGGAACCGGGTTCGCGCCCGGGTCTGGGAGGATCCCACGTGCC
>NC_041230.1:48698437-48723307 GCF_002837175.3 Physeter macrocephalus | reverse complement strand
GGGCTTCCCTGGTGGCGCAGTGGTTGCGCGTCCGCCTGCCGATGCAGGGGAACCGGGTTCGCGCCCCGGTCTGGGAGGATCCCACGTGCCGCGGAGCGGCTGGGCCCGTGAGCCATGGCCGCTGAGCCTGCGCGTCCGGAGCCTGTGCTCCGCAACGGGAGAGGCCGCAGCAGAGGGAGGCCCGCATACCACAAAAAAAAAAAAAAAAAAAAAAAAAGTGATAACATATGGTATTTGTCTTTAAATACATTAATTCACGTAAGGTACTTAAAGCAGTGCTCATAAGTACTTATTCAACAGTATGTTGAGCACATACTATGTGGCAATACTGTTCTAGGCTCGGGGCATATCAGTGAAAAAAAATAGGCAAAAAGTCCTGCCATTTTATGACATTTACCTTCTAGTTAAATATTATTACGCCATATACATTTAAAATGAACAGATAAACAAAACCCAGAACACATGGCATCAAGGGCTTTCTTAGACTCAGGATGTATCAGTTAAATGTGTGCTCCCTTGTCACATTTCTGCACAGCTCCACTTTTTTATGTGGATAATCTTTGATATGGTGATGGTTAAGTCACTATAATAGTAGCTACAGTGAGTTACAGGGATGATCAAGAAGAGCCTTTGAAAGGAAAGCAACTGTGTAACTATCGCCAAACTGAACTCTCTGAGCCACATTCATTACCTGTAAAATGGACCAGTTATATCGAGGGAAATTTAAGGTCTTCTCCCCTACCCCTGATGATTTGTGTGTCCATAAAAGGAAGTGACAAGAAGTCACCAAGGAAGGTGTGTGGAGAGTGAGGTAAGAGCACTTTCTCTCTTGGCAAAGGTGAGGGGATTAGAGCCGTGGGGATGGTATTTTCTAAACTTCGCATTTGTACGCATGGTCTGATATGTCTAAGTGCAGTTTCAGGGACAATAGGAAAGCATATTTAAAACGTGATTTGGAAAAGGTGAGGCACATGGCTGCCATGCCGTGGAGTTATTTGCATGTAGGTGGCCATGAAGAGAATATTTGCACCAGCAAGAGTCTCCTTCATTCTCACGCTCAGACGTTGAGCACACAGCACCTTCTCTCCATCTCTTTCTCAAATTCACATGCCTTTTACAGCAGGGCAATCACCCTGATTTACTGAAGTTACTGATCCCTCTGCTTGGAGCCTCAGGAGCTGTTTTTTTCATTTATTCATGCGTTTGTTCTATGACTGTGTGCGGTGCAGTCGTTTGGTGCTGGATGTACACAGGTGACTGTAATGTTTTGCGTTAATTGCGCCAATAGAGGTTTGCCCAGGATTCCGTGAGAGCTGGGGAAGGAGGCTCTCTACCCAGGCTGGGAGGCTCAGGACAGGAGTCAAAGACAACTGTTTTTTTTTTTTTCTCTCCAGCACCCCTTCTCCCTCTCTGCAGGCAACAGACCTCTTTCTAGGGAAGAATAAATCCTACGTGTTCTGAGTGGGACTGACTCAGTAACCCCTGGCGTGTGACCCAGACAAATAAATGTCTCCCTAGGAACTTTATGACACAGCCATCGGCAGAGACTCATTTTGTTAGGGTTGCTAATCTGAAGGGGTATAAATTTGGGGTGGCCACTGGTCATCTTTCCAATCATTTGGAGAAGGTTCGACTGTGAATGGAACATACATTAAAACAGCTGCAGAGACACTTCCCTAATCAATCGAAAGTAATTGAAATTTGGCTGCAAAGATTTATATGAAAATCAGAAAATACACCTTTAAATTTTAGGCTGCTGCTCTCCTATTACAGTGAGGCCACTGTCTTGAACTGCTGGAGCATCTGCCTAAGAATGAAACCAAAGAACAGAGGAAAGCAGACCCAAGAGAAGGAGGGAAAGACAAAGCCCTAATAATAGCATTCAAGCTCCTAGATCCAACCATGCCTGAAGGTAGACATTAGTCCTGTACTTCTTGTTACATGATCCAATGAGTTGCTCACCCAACTTTTTTCCCCTAAGTTAATTCAAGGTAGATTTCTATTGTCTGCAAGTACAAAGGTCTTCCGGAGTATATAATGCCTTAGCTGAGTCGTAATGGATGAATAGGAATTTGTCAGGTGAAATGAGGATGGTGGCTGAGGTGGATAAGATTTTCCAGGCAGGTAGATCATATAAACAAAGGCTTGGGGAGAAAATTTCTACGGAAAGTATCTATACAAAATAATATAGCGAGCATTGTCCTTGGTCCAGGCTCTTCACTTGGAAAAAATACCGCTACAGAGTGGCCAAAATTAGTTTGGAAACAGTACCCACAAGAGCATGGCCTTCTGAGTAAAATCCACAAAGCAGTAATGAGTTGGGAAAATACTAGCTCATAAGACTTAACAGGGTTCTGGGATGAAGTTATAATTGTGGTAGATACAGAAGAAGTGACAGAAATATTACCGTTAATAAGAAATTCCATTTAATATATTAGGACACACCCAGAAACATTAGGGGAAATCAGTTACATTCATTTGAAGCTCTTGTTTATTTAGAATGACTGAAAAATAAGGTGTTTTTGTATAATTGCTATGAGTAAAGAAATTATTTTTCACCTGAGCTCTGCCAATTTACAAAAACCACATACTAAATTTAATACAGCTGTTGATGAAAATGAATCCTCTGCGTGGCTTGCACAGTGATATTAGAGCCAAAAGCGTTTTGAGCGCATCATTCTCCTTGCTTGAAACGAGTCCTATTTCCTCTTCTCTCCTGTCTAGATTTACCCATCCTTTAATGCCCGCTTCAAATTTTATTCCTCCAAATAGTTGCTTCTGAATGCTACAGCAGAATCAAGGCCTCTTCTGAATACATGCCTAAGTTTACCTCCTGGCCTAGACACTACTTAATGTCTCTCTATGAAATTAACTTGAATTACAACTTAACTTTGGGTTAGAGGCCTCCTTGGATGTAGCATCTGAGGCTATGGGGCTTTAATACCTGATCTTTTGGCTGTAGAATAGATTCTGTATATAACTCTCCAGGAGTTGCACCAATATACCTCTCCCCTTTATGGAAGATGTCTCTAGGAATTGTAGTTTCATGGGATGCTGATAAGTATTTAGAAAAAATGGATCTGTAATGAAACATGTTTGGATATTTCATGTTATTAGGTGAAATACTGTAAATGCAATAGGTCTCTAAAGTGAAAGATTTATCAGAACCTTCAATGTGCTTCTCTTCAAAAGGAGCATATAGTACAGTTGATCCTTGAACAACATGAGTTTGAACTGTGTGGGTGCACTTATACACAGATATTTTTCAGTAGATTCGTGCTACCACACCACATGATCCTGGATGGTTTAATCTGCAGATGCAGAACTGCACATACAGAGGAACCGTGTATATGGAGGGCCATCTGTAAGTTATACACTTATTTTCAAAAGCACAGAGGGTCGGTGCCCCTAACCCCACATTGTTCAAGGGTCAGCGGTATATATCTTCATATATTCTCTTGGTTGACCTGTTTCCCATATACTTTATTCAATACTGGACTCCTTGGTTTTCTAGAGGAAGATGTGTTACACTTCTGTTGCTCAATGAATGGCTTCTAGAAACATCTCTTCTCAGATACCTGTTTCACTTGGGAGGAAGAATATCGCAGGCTTGTCATTTACAAAAAGAAACACTCTTGGCCCAAGAGACCATGCAGTGTTTGCTGGTCTTCCAGTTCTTACTCCTTCTTTAGGATAAACCAGCAATGAACATCGAAGGAGTTTGTTTCACTGACTGCTGAATTTTATAACCTCCATCGTCCAGCAGAGGGATTCTTCCCCCTGTGAAGCCGTAGTGCATAAGGTGGCAAACTGTCTTTTCCTGCTGAATTCCTTCAATCGCATTTGAACGTAAGAACAGTTTTAAACAGCAATTCACACCTAGCTTCACTTTTATTTATGATATGTAAGAGTTGTACTTACTTTAAGCGAATTTTATGAACAGTGATTTCTGTGCCTGTATTTGGAAATGCCTGGAAAGACTCTATTTCTCCCTCTTATCTTTGTAATTGGCAGCTCTGGGAGTCGGGATGTAGAAAGAGTGTGGTCTGTGGAGCAAACCCAACTTGAATTTGGATACCTGCTCTATTTCTTACTAACTTCATGGATCTGGGAAAGGATTTCGCCTTTCTGAACCAAAGTTTCTCCATCTACAAAACTAGAACGTTAATATCCACTTACCTCATTGGAAAGTTGTGATGTTCCTCTCTCTCCCTCCCTTGTCTTTGCAAACTGAAATGCTAGATGATCCAAAGCCAAATTATTCCCCTGAGTCCATCTATTGTTAGCCTTGTTTGAAACTGTGCCTCCCTCTGTAGTGACACTTTTTTTCCCACACCAGCCTGCACTCACCGTCCACTTCTATTCAGCACTCTGACCTTTCCTGGCTGTCTTATTGCCAGTTTTTCTGCATACATGACATCCTCAATCAGTAAGTATCATGTGTAAATATTTAAGAATCTCTTCGGTCAGTCATGTCTTGAGATGATAAACTCTTGGATTATTCTGTTCAAATAAGATTGCCCAGTGTTGAGTCTTACATGCATAATGTTCTTTCCTGAGATACCTTGGAACAAACCTAAGTATAAAAGAAATCAACCTAAATTTATTCTCTTAATCTTAATCCAAAGCATCACAGTTCCTGATTCTCTTTTTTTTTATATTGAGGAATTTATTTTAACTTTCACTATGAAAGATTTCAAACATACAGAACAGAGATAATAAGAGAGAATAGTATAATGCAGTCTCACATACCCGGCACCCAACTTTTAACAATTACCAATTTATGGAAAATTTTGTTTCATCTGTATCTTCTACTTCCTCCTCACCTTTGGATTATTTTGGGACAAATCCAGGATATCTTGTCATTTCATCTATGAATATATCAATGTGTATATTTTGAAATGATAAAGGCAGCTTATAAAACTGCAACACAATTATCACACTAAAAAACTAAAAAATACTTTAAAATGTTATGTCAATGATTTTGATTGGAGTAGGGGGACAAATGTATAGAAGTTGAGGTTCAATGTGGAGCCATGCAGATTGAGAAAACAATGCCTTGCAAAGCCTGATCACTTTGTGACCTTGGCCTTCACCCCTGTCTACAGATCAGAAGAATCCGGCAAATTCTAAAATCATGAAAAGGAAAGAAGGGAAGTTTATGGAGTGTCCATCCAGTATTCCTGAGCTCCCACCCAGCAAAGATTACAGGGAGCCAGAAGTTTCTGGAGACTTGTAGACTCACATGCTGGGCTACAATTTTTGACTCTCTCACAAATGTCAGTAATCACTGCATCATTGATAGAAGGTGATTCCTTCCGGTTTGGAATTGATGGCGTTTGCTGCAGTATGGATTTTGGACCCAAATGGGAGAATCAGTACGTTGATGATATCATCATTCCTCTCAGAAACTGACAACAAGGAAAAAGGAAAAAAATCTCCAAAATAAGTCCTAAATGTGCTACTGAGGACCAATCAGTATGCTCAGGCAGCAACGTTTCTTATCAAAATGTGACAGAAGTTCTTTTCTTAGAAAGGTGCCAAGTTAATTAGCACCTTATAGGACCTTGTTATAGCGCAGAACGACTTTCCATCTGCTGATAATTTAATTGTTATACACGTGACACAAGGCAATCGAGCTTCACATTCCGTTACATAAGGTAAATCGACAGTCAGTGAATGCTGCTCAATAGCTTGATGTCATTAATAAGGTTGTTTCTTAAACTCATAACAAATATCAAGTTGTTTTCTCAGTAGGTTAAAAAAATAGAATCAACACACGTGGCAGTTTTGAGAGGTGAATCAGCTGGGCATATCTGCTGTGCTTCCAGAAGTCGTGGGCTGATGATGGACAAGATCGTGTGGGCACTGATCTTTGAGGTCAAAAAGTTTCTAGAAGGACATCCTGCAGGGTAGGGTGAAGGACCTTACAGCCACCGTTCTCCCAGGTTGTCTTTAGCTGTTGACTGGTGGTGAGGGAAGGGTCCTGTCCCCGCTCTCGAGGCTTCTGCCTGGCTGGCGTGGAGATGCAGCCAAGGCAGCGCCATGCTGGGATGAGGGAAGGAGAGCTTTGTGAGCAGGTGCCAGCAGACTGGCCTCCTCTTATGCTCCACAGTCTTTCAGAACTGGGTCCAGGGGTCCTCTCTGGTCAGAACATTGTGGGAACCTCTGAGGTTTGGTGGCCCAGCAGAGCAGCCCAGGGAGTCACTGTACAGTTGGGGGATAGCACGAACCACGTCCCCACCCTGACCCTCAGCCCAGGCACCTCGAGCAAAGCAAGCACAGAGTCAGCCTGCATGGAGGCTCTGTGCTGCCTGGAGAAGGGGCCTCCTCCCCTGCTTGTTCCCACAGTGCTGTCCTGATCCTCAGTGTTGTGCAGTCCTTGGCCTCGCTCCATCCATGGCTGAGTTACGTTTTTCCTCTCAGACATCCTGTGGGAGGTAAACAAGGAAATCCTTCCTGCCTCTTTCAGGTGGGGTGGGATTGTGTTCAGAGTTCAGACACATAACCAAAGCAAACAGGCAAAAAGAAGCAAACAAAACCAAGTCAACAACCGAAACAAAGAGGAGGCGGGGCTTTGGGCTGGCTGTAAGGATGGTAACTGCAAAAAGTTTGGGTTGGATAAAGCAGAAAGGCTGCAGCTATCCTCCGGCTGCTGGGGCTGTGGGCTCCGAGACGGCAGGGCTCTTGAAGACCTGAGGAAAAAGATCGGGCGTGCAGAAGGACTGGGCCTGAGGGCGAGGGGCCGCGTGAGCCCAGACTCCTGCCGTCTTTGGACGGTGGGGATTGCACCAGTCCCCCCCACCCTTGGATGGGGAAGCTTCTGGGACAGAAGGCCCCAGAGCAGTGTGTCTGAGTAACCGTCCTCAGTGAGGTGGCAGTTGGACCCATGACATGGGCAGCACGGGGCTGACTCTGGCAGAACAAGGCGAGGGGCAGGAGCAGGCACAGCTGTCAGGTCAGCAGCCCGTGAGGGTCCTGGGCACTGGCCACCAGTGAAGCAAATGTGTCTCTGGCCTGGTGGGTGACGTACAAAGAGTGAGACAAACCGGAAGTGGTGCGAGACGCGGTGGCTACGTGACTAAACTATGTGAAACAGGCTCCAGGTCCAGCTTGCTCTGTGTTCTTGGAGTAAGAGATCGCCTAGCTTGAAATCTGTGTCTTTTTTCTTTTTAGTAAATAAATTCATGGTGATTTCAGAAAATTAGAAAACTTAAATAGTAAAATTAAAGAAAAGCAAAAAACTTCCCAGATATTCTATTAGGTATGTAGAGATAAATCACTATCATAAACTTGATAGATTCTTCCTCTTCCTCCTCCTTTGTTTCTTCCCTCTTTCTTAATCTCCTCTCATATACATGTGTGAGTATATAAATATATACCACATACATATATACATATATATATACATATATATAGAGAGAGTATTCTACCTTGTATCGTACTTTTCCTCCTTAATATTGAAGACACATTTTCCTGTATCTAAAACGTTACTGTTGATGGCTGAATAGCATTTCGCAGTATGAGTGTATTCAACCTCATTGCCTAACAATTGACATGATGGTCTTTCTACTATTTTCTTTTGGGGGTTATATTTCCTGAGCTTCACCTCTAAGAGCGAACCCCTGAAGTTTTCTGGGAAGAGATGAGGAATGCTTCTAGAATCATTGACTCTCAAGGTGGGAAGAGAACTTGGTTGCAGTTTTGGAAAACTTCAGTCTCTTCTTTTTGTTTTTTTTGGTGCCATTTATAGCCACCTCACCTCTTGGGTAGTCCAGCCTCTATTTCACAGTGACTGGGAATTCACTATGTCAGAAAGCCGGCAATGAGCTTATTAAATACCCATCAGAAAATATTTTTTTCCATGAGATGATCCAGAATCTGCTTTAGAACATAGGGATCTGGAGCCAGACAGACTAAAGGCGGTGTGCTGGCTCCTCTACCCACCAGCTCTGTGGCCTTGGACAAACCTCTTTGACCCTCAGTTTCCTCATGTGTAAAACAGGTATGATAAAATAGGAGGTGCCTCAGACGGTTGTTAGGAATATTAAGTGAGATGAGGCATGTGGAATGCATAGTAAGAGCTCAATAAAAGTTAGCTGCAATACAATAATGTCTGCACATTATAGTAACACAGAATGTGCTCGGTCCCTGCCACCTGACAGACCTGTGTCAATTTAAAGGTGATGCATGTGTCGTATCCCCTATCCCAGTCTTCTCTTCTTTTTTTTCGGGAGAGATTTCATGGGGTAGCAATTCACGTCCCTCCATCCCATCCAGCTCTGTCTCTCTCCTGAATATGCTCCATATCTACCCACTTCTCTTCATTCTCTTCCCACCCACCTCCACACTACCCCAGACAAAAAACCTAAAGCTTCAGGGTTACTCATACCTTTCAGCAGGCTTCTCTGCCTCTCAGTGGTTTGATGAGTGAACAGCTTTGATTTCCTATTCAGAATATCTTAGGAGAAAAAAAAAAAAACTCTTCTGTGGAGACTTTTTCACGCATCAGTATTTTTAAGAAAAATTAAATACAACAGTAGAATTTTGGTTGGCAGAATTCCTTTTCTTGACACAATGGATAACTCTTTTGGTGCTGGCAACCCAAACTGTTTCGACAGCTCACGTGACTGGATCTGTTTGCTAAAAACCATTATGTGACCAAGGAGGTTGACGGATTTTCCAGGTCTTTGCACCCTGACCAGACATCTTGTCTAGCCTGATGTCTTTCTCCCATTGGAATAAATCAGAGAAAATGGTGTCTCGCCTCTAATTAAATTCTCATCTTTGCCCAACTGTTTGAAAGGGCAACTGTCTTAAACCTTTGAACTTTATTTGTAATACAAAACTTCAATTAGATAAAGGACAATAATTAGCAGATATTTTATCTTTGGGCATAATTAAATCTTTAAGAAGGGACGTTTTAATCGATGAGTTGTAATGACAAGTTCATAAATTAATTAATCCCACCAATGGAGGCTTGGCAGTAATCAATGGATCTTTAAAGAGGTTCAGGGTGAGGGGACACGGCTGTGGGAATGCAGATGCTCACTCAGTTCAGTTTGGTGTAAAGATTCTAATTTATTAAGGATTAGCTGGCTCAAAAGATTACCTATTTATTTAAAGGAAAATCATTTAAAATATTAACTTTTAATGGGAGGGAACACCTTCTTCTTGCAAGTTTTTGCTTTCAAACTTTCTTCTTAGACCTCTCAACTCAGACCATCATTGCTTATGTACGTTTGCACCCTTGTCCTGGGGCTGTTTTCCAATTTGTGGGCTTGATAGGTAGCTTGAATGAGAGAAACCAAAACCAAGGTTGACTACCATTAGCTGTTTAAAGGTTCTTCTTCTAAAATAGGAGTCAGCAAACTCTGGCCCACTTGACAAATCTGGCCCTCTGCCTATTTTTATAAATAAAGTTTTATTGGAACACAGCCATGCGCATTTGTTTCTGTATTGTCCATGACCATTTCACAGTACAAAGGCAGAGTTGAATAGTTACTCCAGGGACTATCTGACCTCAAAGCTGAAAATATGTACTATCTGACTATTCGTTTTGCAGAAAAAAGTTTGTTAGCCTCTGTTTGAAAACACTGTGTTCTTTTTAAAAAAAATTTTATTGGAGTACAGTTGATTTACAATGTCGAGTTAGTTTCTGCTGTACAGCAAAGTTAGTTTCTGCTGTTCAGTTATACATATACATATATCCACTCTTTTTTAGATTCTTTTCCTATGTAGGTCATTACAGAGTATTGAGAAGAGTTCTGTGTGCTATACAGTAGGTACTTATTAGCTATCTATTGTATATATAGTAGTGTGTACATGTCAATCCCAATCTCCCAATTTATTCCTCCCCACCCCCCCGCTTTCCCACCTGGTAACCATAAGTTTGTTTTCTAAAACGTTGTGTTCTTTTACCAAATCTTGAAAGTTTTGGTAAAATTTAAACTCAACACAGCACTACATAGATGGCGTTTATTGTAAGATTGTAAATTAAATATTTCAAATATGAGGTTCTTTGGCTTTAGTAGCCTCCAAACCAGGTTCCTGGCATCAATCTCGGAAAAAAGCAAGGGAGGTCGAGCAGCTAAGGGAAGAGTGTTGTTGCTGTTGGTGGCGGTGGAAGGACAGCCATGCAGGAGCAGGAGCTTGGTGTGTTCCAGAAACAGGAAAAGCACCAGAGTCATGAGTGGTGTAGCAGTGGGTCGGGGCAGTGAGGCAGAACTGGAGGCTGAGCCGTTACATCAGGGGCCAGATAAAATGGTTGGAAATTATTCAGAGTGTGAATGGAAGCCATGCAAGGATTCTAAGTAGGGTACACTTGCTTCCTAGGAGGCCACACAAAATACCACAAACTTCTTGGCTTCAAACAACAGGAATTTATTTCCTCAGAGTTCTGGAGGCCAGAAGTCCTAAATTAAGGTGTCAGCAGGGCCCTGTTCCCCGTGAAGGTGTTGCCAAATCTGGCTCCCTGTGCATCGATACCAAATAAAAATACGGAGACAGCGAATTGGAAGATAAGAAATAGAGAGGCTTTTTATTTTCTTTGCCTGGCAAAGGGAAGACACAGTAGGCTAACGCCTCAAGAACCGTGCCCGCCTCCTTGGGTAATCGGAGAAGATTTTATACATGGGGCTCGCAGTCTGGGGTATATTATAAGGATCAAAAATAGTGGTGAAGGTCTTGCATTTCTTTTCTTCTGCAAATTCATGGCCCAAGCTGACATCAGGTGGCTCAGCAAATGGGTCTGTTGTCCCTGAGGTTATTGGCCCGTGACCTCCTTTCTGAATTGAAGAGGGCTACAAGGGAGTGTAGGGCGAGAAGAAATGCCAGGTGCAGAGAGTAATTTGTATGGAGTCAGAGAGTACTCAGCTTTGTGAAGGACAAGTCTAGCTACAAGTGTTTGTTAGTAGTAACAGCTAAAGAATAACCAAGACTGCGTAACTCTTTCAGGCCTGTTTATGTTGTTTCCCCAGCCTGTTCATTGTTTCCTTATTTTCCTTGTTTATCAGAAAAGTCTCATTTCTATTTTCACTGCAACAAAGGCTCTAGGGGAGGAGGCTTCCTTGCCTCTTCCAGCTTCTGGTGGCATCAGCTGTTCCTTGGTTTGTGGCTGCATCACTCCAGTCTCTGCCCCTGTCTCACGTGGTGTCCCTCCTCTGTGTATGGGTATCAAATTTCCCTCTCCTTTCTCTTATAAGAACACCAGTCATTGGCTTGAGGGCCCATCCTAAATCCAGGAAGACCTCCTTTCAAGATCCTTAATTACATCTGCAAAGACCCTTATTTCCAAATAAGGTCCCATTCATAGGTACTGGGGGTTCGGAAATGGACATACCCTTTTGGGGGACACAATTCAATCCACTATCCAGGGGATAACACGATAAATCTGCTTTTGAAGTTAAGACCACACTGCCTGCTTTCTTGAGGCAGGAGATTGGATTGAAGTGGCACAGCATGGACCAGGGGGCCAGCTCAGAGGCTGCTGTGAGCTTTCAGATGGGAGAGGACTGCGACTCCCAAATGTGGTGGCGGGGGGGTGGGCGGGGGGCGGGGAGGTGCCAGGGGTGGGAGTTGCTTCTCCGGGAAGCTATCTATGGCCTGGGGTGTCTTTTGCAAAGTCAGGTGATTTTTTTCCCTACCCTTCTGAGTGGGTGTGCAAAGAGAAGGGCTCAGAAGATCAAGGAGACTCTAGTTCAGTGAAGGGTCTGACCTAGCACAAGGAAGATGCTCAAACACTCAACGTATGGGGGTGGAATACATGCAAGCAGAGGATTATTCTAGAAGCATCCTTCTCTGAGTGTATGTTGGCTTTGGGCAAAGATGCAGGTCTCCCCTTTACAAAATGTTTTAAAAAATAAACTCGTTTGAATGGGGCTTAGAATTCTTTGGCATGAATACATTGGATACTTGGAAATATTACTATTATTTCTGGAGCCAAATTTAGCAAGGACGGCTCTGTCTTTAATTACTGGTTGATGCTTAGTTGTACAGGGAAATGATTACATGCACAATTAGTTGTTCCCACAAGTAGCCAATAATGGGAACGATTATTTAAGAAAATTGTGGCTCCTGCTAAAGGGACTTTACATTGTAGCCTCAAAATACATTTTTGTATAAAAATTCCTTTTATTGCATGCATTATTATTTTTTTCCCTTCTGGGCTGCTAGAGAAAGTAGCCCTTGTGGTCTCACTTGTGGGGAGAGAGTTGTGGAAACCCGGAACTTCGGGGCATGGTGACGCTCAGGAAAGAGTGGGGTTGACAGTTGCAAGCTCTACCAGGACCTGTCTTGCTCTGGAGACCATGTCTTAACCCCAGAGATGGAATCTGGAGGAGGACTTAGGCCTCTGGGTGGTGATAAGGGATCATTTGGAGGCACGTGGAGCCCTGTAGCGTAGCCACGTGTTGCTCTCAACTCAGTCTTGGCCTTTACGCATCATGTTTTCCCTGCTTCCTGACGACTGGGCTTCTTACCTGGGCTCCGGCTCTAAATGCCACTACCTCGGGGGCTAGGGCTACAACATATGAATTTTAAGGGGGATACAATTCAGTCCATAGCACTTAGTGTCTGGTTATCCCATCACCTGGGAAACTTAATATGCCATAAGCTTTCAGAATCTGAGGGACGTAAACATTATCTGGTCCATCTGTCTCATTTCAGAGATGGTAAAGCTGAGGCCAGAGAGGAGAAAGACTCACCCAGTGGTCATAAGTCTGGCTGAAATGTGACCCCAGCTCGCCCAATCCCAAGGCCTTGGCTCTTTCCACCATGCCGCGCCGGCTGCTGAGGGCACCAGCTATGGGGCGGTGCAGCCGTCAGCATATTGTGACCACTACAGTCGAGGGGCAGCCTGATGTCTTCCTCCAGGTCCAGCACATGCTGGGAACCGTGCCAAGGCGGGGTTGGAAGGGACTCCAGAGAACTTTCTAGTTTAGACCTCTTATTTTGTATCAGAGTGGAATCAGAAGGTGTATTTACCTGACCTCCCCTTCCCCCTTTGAACTTTTCTCACGATATAGACCTAGAAACCTCCGCGGGCAACCCTAACGTCACTCACGTAGGAGAAACCACGAATGGGAGAATTTAGCCCTGCAGTTTGTAACACTTTAGAACAGGAGTTCTCAGGGGAGGGGGAATGACATTACCCCTCAGGTGATAGTTGGCGTTAGGAGACATTTTTGGGTATGCCAGGGTAAGCTGCTGGCATCTAGTGGGGGGAGGTCAGGATTGTAAACATCCTACAATGCACAGGGCGGCCCCACGAAATAATTATCTGGTCCCATGTGTCAATAGTGCCGAGAGTGATCAACCCTGTCCTAGAGGTCCTTAAAAAATATTTTGTCATTGTCTTTAAAAGTTCTGCATAACTAGAAAGAATATATCAAGGAGAGTTTGGCAGGTTAGTAAACAACCTCAGTATAGGGATATGCTTTTTTTTTTCCTCTGTTGAAAGAAGAGTCTGATTAGTCTGAAAAGAAGTATTGTGTTGTCTCAACTTCTCAGTCACTGAGTTCTCTACTTCACACAGAGTGGGCTGGGCTAAAAGAAGGCCAGGTAGACGAGTGGTCTAGCTGAGCAGTTTCTGCATCTGTCCTCGGTCCCCGGACAGTGCCCATTCCCGGGGTGACTGAGGTTGAGAAACAGGCCCCTTCAGGTGGTCCCCTCCAAGGCCACTGGTTGACTTGTTTCTTGGGAAACATGGTCCCCACTTGGGGAAGAGTGTGGGCTGTTTGGGGCCAGAAGTGTTTCTCCAGAGACAGGCTCTGGCTTTGTACTCCTTGTTTGTTGCTTGTTTGTTTTACTTTCTGCCCCTCTGCTTAGTCTGTAACACTATGTCCTCCTCTCCCTTTGCTATGCTGGTCCTGGAAGTGGTAACGGTTTTGCTCAATTGCTGATCCTGAGGGGAACCCTCATTCTGTGCTTGTTCCCCTGTCTCTGCCCACACCTTGTAAGTCATCTTTTCACTAAGGCCTTTTCATTGTCATCTGAACTATCTGGGTTAGTTCTGGATGCCATTGCTGCTAGTACCCTGCTAACCCCCTGTCAGCTCCTCTGACTTCATTCCTTGTGACCTCAAGTTTTTCTACTGGTTCGTCTTACTTCCACCTTCCAGTTGGACTGAGTTCTTCACACAATTAGTGAGGTGACCATGGGCAGGGCTCTGCGATGCCAACAACCTTGGCTTTATAATCTGCTAGGCTGAGATCTTAATTATTTGGCCTCTGGACCTCACAGGGTGATTCCAACCATCTAAAGAAATCATCTGTGCCAGTGAGCTTTGTAATGGTAAAGTACTACACAAAGTGAAGCTGCTATCACTATTCTCATTTCCCCACATTCACACCATGTTATCACATCTGCTTTCAAAAGCCTCCCCCATGAATCCTTAGCAATGTAGGAAGGAGGCCTGTTCTTTTTAGATTTCAAACAAAGCACAGACTCCAGTAAGCATCACCTGGAGGTTGGCAAAGAGGCTAAACCATGGAAATTGTACACATGAGCCCTCATTGCATCTCTTCTGAGGTACAGAGCAGTGGAGTATCCTTGTCATTTGTTAACTTAACGGGCACCTACTGAGTGTCTTGCATGAGCTGATACAGGGGTGTATAGCCCAGCGTCTTAGCTTAGGTTGCCGTAACAAAATACCATAGAATGAGTGGCTTAAAAAACAGAAATTTATTTTCTTACTGTTCTGGAAGATGTAAGTCCAAGATCAAGGTGCTAGCAGGGTGGGGTTCTCGGTTCTTGGTGAGGGTTCTCTTCCTGGCTTGCAGACGGCTGCCTTCTTGCTCTGTCCTTTCATGGCAGAGAAAGGAAGCTCTGGTGTCTCTTCCTCTTCTTATAAGAGCACTACTCCTATCATGGGGGCCCCATCCTTACTACCTCATCTAAACCTAACTGTCTCCCGAAGGCCCCAGCTCTAAATACCATTACCTCGGGGGCTAGGGCTACAACATATGAATTTTAAGGGGGATACAATTCAGTCCATAGCACTTAGTGTCTGGTTATCCCATCACCTGGGAAACTTGTTAATATGCCAATTCTCACTCCCTCTGAAGACATTCGGTATGTCTGGGGTGGGGTAAAGATTCTTTGATTTAACATGCACCCCAGGTATGTCCAAAGCAAGTGGTCTCTGTACCACTATGTGAGAAACATCAGCGGTAATTGTTAAGAGCATGAAACTTTTAAAATTCTCTATTCCTTGCTACCTGGGTGACCTGGCCTAGAGTTTTCTCCATCTCTGTCTCTGAGGGATGCAGTTAGTTCATCTGCAAAATGGAGAGAGTAACAGCCCCTTGCTTCCTCTGGGCTTTCTGTGGGGGTTAGTTTAAAATTATTGTCTAATTATTCATTCCTATTAAGTATTAGTTTCTTTATTATTAATTATTCGTTAATGCATGCAGAGTGCCTGGCGGGGCTTAAATGCTTTAGCTGTGCAACCCCCATCACCAACATCCTCAGGTTATTTTTCTCTGCCCTCCGCATGATATTGTAACGTCTGGCTTGTCCCTTTTTGGTGTCTGAAAGGACCTTCGGAGCCTGGACCTCGAGCGGGCCCTCGTAATGCTGAGTGAGGAATGCTGTGCTGCCCGCGGGGCGCCCACTTTTGGGGGGACTTTGGCCATGGACATCTTTTACCATACCCGCCATTTCTCTCCCCTCAGCCATGGGTCAGACAGACTGGAACCAAGCCAGCTTTTGCCTCCTGTGCTGTTGGTAAAAGCATGGTTGGCCTTTGTGTTCCAAACTCCTTCAATGAGTTTCTTCCTGCCCAAGTTTGGCCAGCCGGAGACAATGGGCGTCTCAGACATCTCCCTTAGAGCCACCAGATGGCGATGTTCCCCTTATCATTGCCAGGGCGCCGCATCTCTCCTCTGGTTTTAGTGCCCCAGCGTCCTGCTCCAGGTGCCAGGTCTCCCTGCTGACTGCCATGGGATCCCCAGGGTCCATCTTTGGGATGTGGGTAGGACAACCCCCGATTCTCTCGGTGGAAACCTCGTGCCTCTGTAGGCGCAGGACGTATTCAGAGTTGGCCCAAGGAAAGCGACTTTCCTCATTTCTAGATGGCCACGCCATTGTCTGCTGACAGCTTTGGTCTGTTTTTGGAGAGCTGTGCCCAGAGGCTCACAGGGGTCAAACAATTGATTCTCAGGCTTCAGTTGACTTTTATTCCTCTCTTCCTTCGCTGAATGCCCCCATTAGTGGCTTTCTGATAAATGGAACCCCAATAATTAGCCTCCATAACGTGAATGCAAACCCATTTCCCACACTATTTGAAGAGCAGAGCCCCCAATTACCATGAATTGCCTGAGGAAAGAAACAGACTGCAGGCAAAACCCTCTGATTTGATACCGAGAAAGGATGTTAGCTAAGCATTCAGCCTTAGCCATCTCAGAGTAATTTTCCTGCAATTTACCCGATGTTGCCATTGGGGTTGCAGTGCCCCTCCATAACCACTCATTTCTCTGAGCTGTTCACGTCCACCTTTGCTGGTAATGTGTAGACCTGACTGTTTGTATAGATGCCCCAAACTGGGCCTTTTACCTCATCTCTACTGTATTGATCTCCTCGTGTTTCCCGGCAGGTGTCCCCAGGTAATTCACACCAGCAGGCAGCATGGTAATTAACGTAGCATCAAGTATCGGCCTTGTGGGTTTGAGTCCTGACATAATTATTTATTTCCTTTGGGTTCTGGGTGAGTTATTCAAGCTCTGATCTGAAGAGACCTCATCTGTAAAATGGGGATAGTAACAATACATACATGTCAGGTTGCTGTGAAATGTAAATGAGGTCATATTTGTGAGACTTGGAACAATGTCTGGCATTTTTGTAGAAGACTTTATTACGTGACTTAGCCCTGTCAGAAGATACACAGAAGGAAGGAACTCAAGGAAGGGATGGAGGAGAGGAAGAGACAAGAGGTCTGAGTGGCACCCAGGATATCGGAAATAGACACCATTTAGATTGGTGGAGTAAAGCAATGATGGCGAGCTTCATGAGGCTGGAGATGCCAGTCCCTCAGTCTAATCTTAATACTACTGATGAGCCATAGAAGTTGACTCTATAATGGAAAGTCTTTACTAACTGTTTGGGCTGTGTGTGTGTGTGTGTGTGTGTGTGTGTGTATTTTCTCCTTCCCATTCTTCATTCTCTGTTCTGGACATTCGTAATTTCTCATTACTCTCCATCACACTTCCCAGCCTTTCCCCCCTGCCAGCCTCTCCTCTCTCAGGGAGAGACCCACTTGCTCTTCAAGCCCCAACTCAAACGTCACACAGTCCCGTAGTCTTTCCTAAGCATCGCTCCCCTCACCTCCTCGTCTGCTGCCCTCCCCTCTAGTCCACCCTACACCTCTACAACCGTAAGAGTGAATGCCTCCTGAATTTTGTGCCCTAGGCGCCTCATTCATTTCACCCTAGACCTGGCCCTATTGCACTTAGAGCACTTGAAAATTAAATTAAATTATGCGGTAAGAGAAATAATGTCACTAAATATATTTTTGTAAAAAAATCAAACGTTGAGTGTAAGGCTCAGATTGTCTTTGACAGCCTTCCTCACCTGATCTTGATCCCTACATCTGTTTTTGGAATGAGGTGGTGGGGGCATCTACTGTTACCTGTTTGAAATGTATCCCGTTTGTGCACATGTCTGCTTCTCTTTAGTACTCTTTACATTCCCCCAAAACAACATTTATTGCATTATGTTGAATGTTTTGTTTCCATATCTGTCTCACCCAACAGGCTACAAGCTACTACACTGACTGTGTCTTATTCATATTTCTCTCTCCAGGACCCAGCACTGAGCCAGGCACGCAAAAGCTGTGTTTCTGTAGGGAGTGGGGGGGAGTGTGTGCTCACCGGCGTGAGGTGGGGAAGCTGGCAGGTGTGCAGGGGAAAATCACAAGAGGCAGAGAGGAAGGTTTAATTGGAGTGTAACCTCCCCACATTGGCTAAAATTCCCAGAAGACCTCTCAGATCTTTACAGAAGCCACGAGAAAGGGCAAGGTTGGAGCGAGCAGCTGAGCAGAACATTGAGTTAAGTGCAGGCGCTGATCCCTGAAAGGCCCGGCTCAGCCAGGGAGAGTGCGGGACCTGGGGTGCAGGATGTGCGTCCGGATGGCAAAACCAGCCAGGTCATTAAGATTCAGCAGGAGAAGCGGAGTCTCTCTGTCTTGAAGAAGCCAACTGAGAATAGACTGTACGAGCTCAGATCTGGATGGCAGAAGGACTCATGAATTATGTCTCAAAACCTGTGGGAAAAAGGGGTGTGAAACGGCTTTTGTTATTAGAAGTGTATTTTATTACCGTAGCCGCGAAGGCTGTTTGCAGATGGGGAAAGCCTTCCCCGGGATCCTCCCCACAGGTGGAGAAGGTTTTCTGTATTTGCAGCCTGTCTCCTTCCCTATTAATCTTTCTGATTCTCTCCTCCTGTGCACGTGTCACGGGTCTCTCTATTTGAGGACTTTATTGGTATTTATCGCGTAGCTTTTAATAAATCATTCGTTGTTGGCGTGTGATCCAGGGTATTTTACATGACTGGAACACCACCCTAACCCCACTTAACTACATTTCTTTGACATGTCTGAGTAACTTCTGTTCTGGCTCCCTGTCTCAGGAATGGGAGCTGGAAAACTGGGGCGAAATCAGCTGTCTCAGAATTCTTGTTTGGAGAGAAAGGGGAATTTCACTGAATCTAATTATCTGCAGTCATTATTTTAATCAGAGGGTGCACATTAAAGCAGAAACATTTGTTAGAACAGCAGACCGCTGAAAAAGAAGCTTACCTTTCAAAGGGGGCATGCACGTTTCTCTCTCACCCTCCTGAGTCCTTCTGGTTTCTGGTAGGTTCTAACCCAGGGGCGGGCAAGTTACAGCCCTCTGGCCAAGTCTGGCTGCCCCCGCCCCCCATTTGTCAAAAAAGCTTTATTGGCACAGGACCACGCCTGTTTGTTTTACTGGTTTGTTTTACTGTCTTCTAGGGCTGCTTTGCATGCTACAACAACAGAGGTGAGCAGTTGCGACAGACACCTTCTGGCCCACAAAGCCTAAAACATTTACTTTCCGACCTTTTACAGAAAAAGTTTGCTGGCCTCTGTTCTAGGTATCTGATGGATATCGGCGGGTTGTGGTGCCTAGTCCCTGCCTCAGGGATCCCCTAACCTTGCTACAATTCTGAAAGCAGATCTGCCAGGGACGACAGTACATGTGCCCGCGTGAGCGTGTATGTGCACACTTAAGGTGTACGTGTGTGTGATGCATAGGTGTGCACCTGGGTGGAGGGAGAGTCCTGCGGATTGTACACCAGGGCGCCTGGGAGGCCAAATCTTGTGTTCTTTTTCTCATTGTGTGTATATTTTTGAAGCTTTCTGCCACTACTGTGCGTGCTAGTTATACAACAACAACAATGACAAAACCCTTCCTTCTTGTGCTGCCTAACTTTCCCCGCACGGTCTGTGATGGTGAATTTATGTCGCTGTAAGGGAGTCAAGCAGTGGAAGTGCCCCTTGTGGCTGGGGACTCCGGAGTCCTGTGTGACATGTGAGCACATGGTTGCAGCTCTCCTGACACCTGGAGAATAAACAGTTGAGGTTATCTTTTTGGCATTAAAGCAAAAGAACACAATAAAATAAGTATATACACACACACACACACATATATTTGTAATATCTATACACATTATATATACATATATGTATATATACACATATAAATTATTTTTCTCTATTCCCCTTTTCTGTGCACCCTTTCTCTATTTTCTCTTTATATATCATCATCATCATCATTATTATTATTATTTTGGTCAGAGTAATGGATATAGAAGGTATTAAGCAAACCAAAATGATGCCTTTTTAGATTGATTAGATCATTTTCTAATGCATTCAATATTTCTGAGCACCTGCTTTCTGCCAGCTCTTGGGGTAGGAGAGACCTTTATCACTGACCACATCCTAAACTCCCCTCCTGCCCCCCCCACACACCTTCAGCGTCCCCCAGGTTTATCCTGTTCTCTTGCGTTTTGTCACCTTGTCTCTTTTCCTCCCCTTGGGGCCGCTGTCCCCTTCTTCTCCAGATGCATTTCTAATTATCGTTCAAAACCAAGTTCTGGGTTTTCACCTCTTCCTGGAATCTGCCCTAAAGCCACCTGGATGGGGGTAGGTGCTCTCCCCCCGTGATGAGCTCTTGTTGCTTCCTCTGTGTGCCTCCCCCTAGAACAGGACCGTCTGCAGAAGCGTGATTCTTTGAGGGAGGGACTGTGTCTGGTTCTGCGCCCGGATGGGGAAGAAAAGGAGAGCGGGTCACCCTGGACCTGTGTGAGCATCTTCACATACGCTGCCTGACGTCGTCAGCAGAAGGAGCCTGTGCTGAGGTCCTTCTCGCTCTGTTTGACAGATTGGGAGAGTCGCAGAGACATGAAAGCATTTGGCCCAGAGCTGTCAATGGTGGGCTGAGGCCGGAACCAGCTCCGGCTCCCTTCGAAGTTTGCAGTTTTCCAATTGTGTCATCTTTTGCCTGGTGTTCAACAGAGAGAGGGAGAGAACAAGGAAAGCTGGAGGGGCCGATAAAGGAGGGGGAAAGAGACCCATGAAGACGTGGCAATGCAGTGTGGTTACAGGAGCAGCATTCAGCTGCCTGCAGGGCACGTGGGTGGATGTGCAGAGATGGGCACCTTGGACAGGGGAGTAATGCAAACACAGAGGAACTGCTTATACTTTATTTTTTAAATTGAAAATGAAAAAATAGTTTTTTTTTTTTTTTTAATCTGGAAATTTACTGAGAAAAAAAAGCAGCCTTGGCTCCATCCAACTCTGCGTTCCGAGTTTCCGAGGCAGGGCTGCTGTTCCCTCGTGTGGGCGGCGGGGACGCTGACAGACCCACATCCTGCTGTGAACCCCAGGGTCTAATAAAGATCTGCTCCCCTGCTTTCCTGCCATTTTCCAATTGAAAGCACACTTAATACCGACAGGTTTTTGGCAGGGCCCGTCTTCACCGGGTTCAAGTCATCACACTGGAAACGGAAGAGTCAATATTCCCATTGAAATAGTTGGACTCAGCCTCTCTTGGAAAGAACCCTTGCCTCATCCTCCACCCACCTCTCCCCCAGGACTCGGGCCTCTCCACCGAAATAGTCTTCTCTTTATCACCCCCGGGCGCTCATGAGGCCACTGTGTGGGATTCTGGAATGAAGTCCTCATTGGAAGCAGCGGCTTCCTCCCCTCCCCTCCCCTCCCCTCCCCTCCCTTCCCATCCAGGAACTTGCAGAATGTGATTTTCCATTTTCGAATCTGTGCTTTTGGAGAGTGGTTCTCTTTATTGGCAACTGGTATTTGATCTGGTCTCCATTCAACTTTCTTAAGACAGCGCGTTGCTGCTGTTATTTTGGCCGTGTGGCTGGGCAAACAGAGCTGTGAACTGAGCCAGTCATCTGGAAGAAGCAGGCTCCCAAGATTTCAGCTCCGTGTGTCTAGAAAACTGAGCCAGTGATAAAATGTTCGAGGTGGGGGCTTGCGTGTCCCTCTCATGTTACGGAAGGGGACACTGAGGCCTGGAGAGGGACAGGCAGCTGGTCAGATCTCACGGGACACGGCTGGCTGGCGGACGCTGTGTTAGAATGCCTGCCTCTGTCTCCAAATCCGTTCCCACCCCATCCCTTCTCCGTGTGTCCCGGTGTCATTCCAGCAAATATTTTCCTTTCAGGTGTAAACCCAGTGAGTGGGACTGCAGGGTACAAATATTCTGGGATTTTGTCTTTTCTGGCTAATTTTTGTGACAGGGAGTTGCACGGAATGCAACAAACCACGTCAGACTCCTGTACATTCATGAGATGTTGGGGGAGGGGTGTGGTCTTTGGAGCCAGGGCTGACTTGGGTGTAAGCTTCAACCCAGCCACCGAGGACTGCGGGGCCAGGGCCAAATCGATTTCCTTTCCTTTCCTGATTTCCTTGTCAGTGTGCTGAGTCTGATGGCACCTTCCTCATCGGCTGGTCACCTGGTCGTAAGGCGTACATGACAGAATGTGGGAAATGCTGGCATCGCAGTGGGCTCACTACACGTTGGTGCCTCCTCTCCTCCTCCCCCTCTTCCGTAGGTGCGTGATGTCACCTAATTACGTTCACTTTTGAGGTCCCTAAATGTTTGGGGGTGTAGTAAGGCAGGAAAAGAGGGGAAAGGGAATATTTGTTGAGCATCTATTGTGTGCCAGGCCATATGCTTCTAGAACTATCTTGTAATTAATCCTGGGATGTTCTTCACAGGAGAAGGAAAATCTTTCTCTGAAAGCTCTTATGTTTGGCCACTCATGTTCACACATGGAATCCATGAGAATGTTAAAGCAGGCCTTGAATTTTGTCCACATCGTGTATCCTAACTCCAACCAAATCCAAGGTGGTGGAGAGGCAAGAGTCGTTGCTCATTGGCCTCATCTTATCCCTCCGCCTGAGTGGGGACACAGTTTGGATTCCCCACGTGCCTTACCTCCCATGAGAGAGATGATTACCCACTTCACAGATAGAGAAAGTGAGGCTCAGAGCACTTATGCGACTTGCCCAAGGCCACATGGTGAGTGGAGTTGGGTTTTGAACATAGGTCTTTCTGATTTCTAAGGCTTTATTTCTCTTTTGACCCAGTCTTAGCTTTGGGTTTCCACAGACCTGTGTTTGAATGTCACAATGTAATTCTGAACAAACTGAGTTAATGTTGGAAAGTCAAGTCCAGAGAGAAGGCCTGTGTGCTTTAGATGTTTGTATTTATCAGCTCAGGCTGCCATAACAAAATATCTTAGACTGGGTGACTAAAACAACAGACATTTATTTTCTCACAATTCTGCAGGCTGGAAAGTCCAAGGTTCTGGCAGGGTTTGGTTTCTGGTGAGAGCTCTCTTCCTGGCTTGCAGACTCTCGCTGTGTGCTCACATGGAGGAGAGAGGGTTCAAGCATCTCCTTCTCTTTTTCTAAGGGCACCAGTTCTATAAGATTAGG
Source organism: Physeter macrocephalus (assembly GCF_002837175.3). NCBI lineage: Eukaryota > Metazoa > Chordata > Mammalia > Artiodactyla > Physeteridae > Physeter > Physeter macrocephalus. The sequence goes on along the minus strand of NC_041230.1, from coordinate 48,700,323 downwards.
GTCCCATTCTTATGACCTCATTTAACATTAGTCACCTCCTTAAAGGCCCCATCTCCAATATAGTTACGAGAGGGGTTAGAGCTTCACACATGAATTTGGGAGACACAAATATTCAATCCATAACAGCCTTTGTGTCGGGGATTCACAGAGTTAGACATGATTTTAAATAACGGATTCTGATCACAGTCTTCTTAAGAGTAATAAGGCCCAGGTACAAAAAGGGAGAAAGCGTTTAGGAAAAGCAAGTCTTGTCTGAAGCACTGTGCCCTGATTTTGTGTGTATATGGAACCCCAGGCCACATATCTTGCCCCGTTCACTTTAGCTCTGTTTTTATCCTCCTGACTTGGTTTCCCCAATTTGTAAGGAAAGTAGTTACCACTGTGTTAGGCTATGCCAAATGTGTGTAAATATTAACTAGGATTATTCTCCTATCTTGCTGTGGTAGTTACTAGTACAATTAAGGAAATATTTCTAGATGCCCCTGCTCCATTCCTAGCATTTCTAGGACCCCCGAGTTACATGTGGTTGTATAACTTGCTCTGGCCAATGAAATGGGAATGGAAGTGATGGGTATCACTTCAGGTGAAAACTTTAAGATCCAGTGCCTGATTCAGCCACCCTCATTTTCCTCTGCCCCTCTAACCAGCAACGCTCTGGATAGTGGCTGCTCCATTAGTCTGGGTCCTGGAGGCACAACAGTGTAGAACAGAGCTCCCAGCTGACCAGCCGTGGACAAGAAGCATGAGCAAGAAATAAACCATATTGTTTTAAGCCCCCAGACTCTGGGGAGATTCATATTGCGGCATAACTTAGCTTATCCTGGCTGTTCCCTGCTACGGACCCAACAATCCCTCCTGTCTACACCACGGGCTCCTGATTCATTAGCACCTGGGGGTTCTGGGCTACCATCCCAATTTGCAAGAAGGGACACCAAGACTCATAGCGGTGAAAGTATGTTGTAACTAGAGACACAACTAGGAAGTGAGTTTGTTTTCGAACCCAGATTTTTTCAACTCAGGAGCTTATGAGATTCCCACGCTGTGGGTACAGTTGTCTCTGTTCTTCACAGGAGTCTGCTGGCATTTCGATCTCTGAATCAGGGTCTGAGCTGTCAGCTAATCAAAGACTACCAGCCCTTGGTCCAGGGGTTGGCAAACTATGGCCCGTGGCCACATCTGACCTGTTGCCTGCATTTGTAAATAAAGTCTTATTGGAATATGGCCATGGCTATGTGCTGTTTTCTCCCTCCAACAGTGCAGTTGAATGGTTGTTACAGAGACCGTTTGGCCCACAATGCGTAAAGTACTTGCTATCTGACTTTTCAGAAAAGGTTTGCTGACCTTTAAAATCTAGGCAGACTATGCTTCATTTGAAAATTTAGGAAACTGAGACCAGAGCAGTGGAATATGCATTAAAATGGAAAATTATTTTCACGCAAAGCTGTGCCTAACGAACCATTAGGCATAAGAAAATAATCTTCAGGGTCTACGTGCATAACCGTTCTAAAATTATGTAATTCCAACATACCATTCATTTCTCTCTGCATGAAAAAGATGGCTATATTTTTGCTTTTCTTAAAAATAAACTAATAAACTGGTTTTCGATAACCCTAAATAAAATAGCGATTAAATGAGAGAAAAAAGATCCAGTCTTGAATTGGTTTGAAATTAATTCTTATGTTAGTTTATACCAGATGTCATAGATGGCATTGTCCCTATCTTTGTTCAAGTGACCTTATATCGTGAGCATTTCCCATGTCATTAACATTTTACGTGAATGCAATTACTGATGGTTGCATAACGTTCTGCTCTACAGACATGCCATATATAATCACTATTTTATATATATATATATATATATATATATATTTTTTTTTTTTTTTTTT
>NC_041230.1:48688219-48698339 GCF_002837175.3 Physeter macrocephalus | reverse complement strand
CGCGGACCGGGGCACGAACCCGTGTCCCCTGCACCGGCAGGCGGGCCCTCAACCACTGCGCCACCAGGGAAACCCAATATTTTTGTTTTTTAAAAAAGTTTTCCATTATACTGTGTCTTTTTACATAAATCTCTGCCCACATTTCTGATTTTTTCTTGGCACAGATTCCTAGAATTCCTGGCCAAAGCATATGAATGTTTTAATGGTCTTGATTCATTTTATAAATTTCTTTTTGAAAAGATCTTCCAGTTTATATTGTACCTTGAGTATGTTTGTCTTACTACACTCCCTGAGTCATAGTATGTTGTTATTTTTATCTTTCCTATGGTAATATGTAAATGGAGTATTTTATTTTTGTTTCAATCAGCATGTTTTGATCACCATTCAAGGTGAATTTTCTTTTTCATATGATACTAGCTATTTATGTTTTATGTTCTGAAAATACTTAATTCTCATTATATGCCTTTTTACTAAGAACTCAAAATACTTTTAGAACTTTCCTTGATCTATTTATTAATCAGTTTTATTGATTAGTTCTACTATTTTCATTTTTAGTGTTTTTAATTGGTTGGAAATAGCCCTTCCTGACCATCACCCCCGTCCCTGCCCCACTGTGTTGCTTCCCTCCCCTCTGAGTGTTATATCTGTCATCCTCACACTCTGCATTTCCTCATCTCATCCCTGTTCTCCTGGGCTACCAGCTTCCTCTGCAAACTGCAAAGAGTATATAAATGTTAATGTTGTGATTGTTCGACCATGACCCCATGGGCAGTCACTTCAGCATCACTTTTGACAAGTGATTAAGGCGAAGAGAACAGTCCTCAAGTGGCCCTAAGGAGAGAGTGTACCTGGCATGTTCGAAGAACAGCGAGGGGGGCAGTGGCTGGAGTGGAGCACTGATGGGAGAAGATGGAAGGAAGTAAGGCCAGAGGGGTTAGGAAAGAGTGCAGACCATGTCAGGACGTTCCAGGGCGCGTGGATTTGCTCTGAGTGAGGTGGGCGAGCAGGGCACAGTTACAGCATCTCGACCAGAGTGACTTGATCTCACACAGGTTTTTTTTTTTTTTTTGTGGCATGCGGGCCTTCCTCTGTTGTGGCCTCTCCCGTTGCGGAGCACAGGCTCCGGACGCGCAGGCTCAGCGGCCGTGGCTCACGGGCCCAGCCGCTCCGCGGCACGTGGGATCCTCCCGGACCGGGGCGCGAACCCGGTTCCCCTGAATCGGCAGGCGGACGCGCTACCACTGCGCCACCAGGGAAGCCCTCTCACACAGGTTTTGAAAGGCCTCTTCAGGTTGCTGTAACGAGAAGTCTCTGCCGAAGGGCAAAGGCAGAAGTCATGCACTGTGCAGCACTGCTATAGAGAGGATTGCAGCTTGGTTCTTGGTGGCAGCAGTGGAGGTGGGGAGGGGTAATCAAATTCTAGACATACTTTGAGAAGTTACAGCCAACTGGATTGACTGCCGGACTGGATGTGAGGTCTCTGAGAAAGAGAGAAAAAAAGGATAACTCCAAGGTTTTGGCAGGAGCAGTTGGTAGGATGGGCTGCCATCGTTTGAGAGGTGGAGGGTTAGGGGAGGAGCAGACCTGGGGTTGAAGATGGGGGATTGCTTTTGGACACGTGGAATATGAGATGTCTCATTAGGATTTCAGGTGGGGATGTTGAGTAGATAGAGTAGAGCAGGTTACAGGAGAGAGGTCTGAGCTAGAAATATCAAGTTGGGAGTTGCCAGGATATAGATGGTATTTAAAGCCAGCGGCATGCATAATCTCCCAGGGGAGTTAGTGCAGCTAGAGGATGACCAGCTCTTCTACAAATTACTGTGCTCTGATATCAGCTGGACTCTGTGTGCACACTGCTAGTTCTTATTCTCTTTCCTTGACTTACTAACTGTGCTTTTCAGTCTGAGTGATGACTCCTGCCAGGAGTTACATGAAAGGTTATATGGTATCACATGCTCTGCGTCTTTCTTGACCTCAAATATGATTCAGAAAACTCAGAAAAAATGTTTTTGTTACAATTATGTTTTATGGAGTAGCATGCAAGTGAATTAAAAAAAAAAAAAGAAGCCACTATGTTTTAAAGAACACTCATGCTTTTCTATGATTCATCTCATCTCTCTAATTTGGTCAAAGCCCAGGGTATGTGTTCCCCAGGTTAGGTATACTATGGTAGAAGATGGAAGTGTGGTATGGAAGCAAGCTTATGAATTCCCCATCACAGAAGAAAGTCCCGAGTTAACACCTTCATTCTTCATCTCACTTGGCTCTTGAACTTTTGATTGTTTCTCAAATCAGATCTTTCTCCCATTGTGAAGGTTTCTAAAGCATGCAACATAGAATCTGAAAGAATATTCCAAGGAAAGGATAAATGTGGTTTGGGCCATGGCAGCACCTTTATAATAAATGTGTGGCCTCCTATGGTAATGATTTTGTATTTGGCCTTCCTTGGTTGTGTGATTTTTGGATCTATTCATTAAAAATATAGTTTTAGGTCTTTATACTTATATTTCATATAATTTGATTTAACTTCACAATTTTCACAGTTGCATATGTATTAAATTTTAGTCTCTCACACAGGATACACAGGAGCAAAATAGGGGGGAAACTAAGGGACCCAGGAAACAATGGATCCAGCTTAGAAGAGTAATGAAAGTCCTGGCGTATATTAGGCTATGTTCCTACTGATCCATTTATTTAGATTGAAACAGAAGGTATGTAAGTCTCCAGAAAAGAGATATTTTGCGGGGGGAGAAAGTCTTTGATGCTTTCTTGAGACACTAGAAATACATAAGGATTTGATAAAGACAAATAGTTGGAGAATAGAAAGGCAACTTAAAACACCATGAAAAATGAAGAGCTATATAAGCAGAGCAATGTTGTCATTGCACTTTACTTAGCTTGATTAATCCTCTCGCAGAGGAAACCTGGAGTTGTTTTTAACCAAAGGGTAAGACCCTTTTAGAGCAAAGTACATTCTTAGGGTAGACCAACATTTATTGAGCATCCATTGTGTGTTTGTACCTTCTTGAAGGTTTTTTTTTTTGCTGTGTGCAGGCCTCTCACTGTTGTGGCCTCTCCCATTGCGGAGCACAGGCTCCGACGTGCAGGCTCAGCGGACATGGCTCACGGGCCCAGCCGCTCCGCGGCACGTGGGATCTTCCCGGACCGGGGCACGAACCCGTGTCCCCTGCATCGGCAGGTGGACTCCCAACCACTGTGCCACCAGGGAAGCCCAAAAGTATTTTTTAAATACCTTTATTTTTATAAAATACTCAAAACTTCCTTGTAGGATAATTACTACAATCTCCATCTTACATTGGCAAAAACTCAAATATAGAGAATATAAGACACTAGCCCTAAAACATGCAGCCATATTTGGATTCCAACCTGATCTGCTTGCTTTGGAAGTCTCAGCTCTCTTCTACCTATACTGCTTTCTCACAGAGACCAATTGCAGAAATGACTGTCAGCCACCTAAAGGCGATAGATACAATCAGTGTTTTAACTCTAAATACATTGATTAACAGCAATAGAAGTCCAAAATAAAGCTACCCAAAATTCAAGCACAACATTCATCTCCAGCCAGTGCATATTAATTAATAATTAGCCAATTATTCTACCATCGTAATATTAAAAGTAGCGTTTATCAGAGGCCTTAAATTAGTGGTTCTCAACCAGGGGCAGTGTTGCCCCAAAGGGGCATTTGGCAATAAGTGGGGTGTGCTCTTGGCATGTAGTGGGTAGAGACCGGGGATGCTGTTAAACATCCTACAAAGCACAAGATAGTCCCCACCCGCACCTGAACAAAGAATTATCCAGCCCAGAATATCAGCCACGCTGAGACTGAGAAGCCCTGCCCTAAATAAGGAGCATATGCAGAGAAAGGTGACAAATACAATTTGATTAGTATGTGGCTTCTTTCTCCTTTTTTTACTCTAAAAGATAATTGAGTTTTCTGAGTGAATATTTACTTTCTGACATTATTTAGCAGTGTTTTGATATGAAGGTAAAAACTGTCCATTTATAATAATCTGGTTAAAGCAACTACCCACTGATATTGTGTCAAGGTTCAGGTATTTATAAAGCATGTTGGTCAGTGTAATGTGTATCCTCTGTGTGAGGTAGGTTGTGAGTACATATTGGCTGTTAGTGTGTGTGTGTGTGTGTGTGTGTGTGTGTGTGTGTGTGTATGTGTATGTGTGTATATGTACTTGCTGGTTTTGATGGGAAGTATAAATTGGGTTTTGGAAAAAGATGCCCCCCACTACCTCCAGCTGTAAGCCTTCACTTCTTCCTATTAAGATTTCCCTTGCAACTTGGCCTCTTTTAAACTCCTATCTTGTGCATTCTCTCTTCTAATCTAATACCTCTGCTTACATATCTAAACATGATCAGTGACAGTTTTCGCTGCGGGGTGAGGCTTTCTCTGACAAGGCCAGTGAGCGCTGATTTGAGACCAGCCATTGTGAGTGACTTCAGCTGTCTCTTCAAGTGACATCCAGCTACTTGAGAAAGGAGTGATGACGAAAGTTCTTTGGACAGAAAACTTTCGCTGACAAGAAGGTGACAGGTCCTTGCACAGCTGGTCTCTGATATGCCTCAGAAGGGTCCCATGGAGTGACTAATTTGAGCTGTGCAGTAGCTGGGAGGAGGTGTGTGGCCCGTGCCCTCTTAGGCTCAGAGAAATCTGTAAAACAAAATGGCAGTGGGTGTGGGCTGGAGGAAGCCATGGTTGGGGGGAGGCCGGCCAGGGAACCCTGTCTGCTTAGAACGTGAGAACACAAAAAGATTCATGGTGAGTGGACATCTGTTGTTCTGCCCAGAATCCACTCTTCCTCCTCCTGGCAGCAGAACCTCATTTTTCCTGTACAAGCCACCCCATCTATGTTCTCACTTGGTTGGAGCCAACCCAGGTTCCAGGGATTGGCAATCAACAGACCCAATCTCTTCATCACAGTGGTTGGTTCAGGGAAGGGTTGGTGACCTAAGACAATCCAATGAGACTCAGTTCTATGCCTTTTGCCACAGTCGTTGGGAAGGAGGTGTTCTTCCTCCCTGTAGCCACCAAGCTACATATGTCAGCAAGCTTGGAATTTCTAGGAATCAAGATGTAGAACAAGTTAGCTAGAGAATGAACCAACTCAGAGAATAAAAGAGCTGAGAAATGGAGAAAAAGAGACATTCCAGAATAGTGAAATTATTTGAGCACCTAATTCAGCCGTGTCTGATGGCCCCTGTATCCTAGAGTTTTCCATTATACAAACAGTGAATTCTTGTTTTCCCCTTAGTGCATTTAAATTTGTTTCTCGACAGAAAGATTCCTGATTGATGCAAACAGCTACCATTTTTGAGTGCCTGCTCTGTTCTAGGCACTATATATCCAGGAGGTCATTTATCCTCACAGTGATCTGTAGGGTCGGCAGTACTCATGTCCTCATTCTAGAGACGAGATGACCACAAACTTGGTGGCTTAAAACAGCAGGAATTTATGGTCTCACAGTTCTGGAGTTCGGAGGTCCAAAATCAAGGTGTTGGCAGGGCCACACTCTCTCTCAAGGTTCTAAGGGAGAGTCCTTTGCCTCTTCCAACTTCTGGTGCCGTCAGGTATTCCTTGACCCTGGGGCTACATCAGTCCAGTCTCTGCCTCTGGCTTCACACGGGCTTCTCCCCTGTGTGTCTGTGCGTCTCAAATCTTCCTCTGCACTTCTCTTATACGTACAGCTGGTTGTGGATTTAGGGCCCATCCTAAGTCCAAGATGATCCCGTCTTGAGATCCTTAATTTAATCACATCTGCAATGACTCTTTTTCCAAATAAGGTCACATTCATAGGTGCCAGGGTTTAGGACTTGGACATGTTTTTTGGGGCCACTAGTCAATGTACCAAGGCAGGTATTAAGAGTCTGAATAAAGATAGGGTAGTGGGGATGGAGATGAGAAAATCTATTTGAACAATATTTAGAAGATAATTGAGACTAATGCATAGAACAATACAGTGTTCAAATTTACTTCACAAAAATCCAAAAGTGGAAAGGAAGAGAGTGGGGTATAAATTAAATAAAATTTCCCTGAGTCAGTAAATTATTGAAACTGGTGGGTATATGGAGGCCATTATACTATCCTCTTTACTTTTGTCTATATTTGACAGTTTCCAAAATAAAAACATTTCAAAAGAAGATAATCAAGAATACTCTATTTCCTTATGTTAATTACTTATTAATTAAATTTTGGTTTTGGTTAAGCCCTCACAGCGTGCCTGGTGTTTGCTGAGTCCCTTGCTGATGGACTGTGGAGTAGTTACAGATTTGTTTGTTTTTCCAGTGATATAATACTCTTGTATCACCTGACAAACAGACCTAAAGATTTACTTTGTGTGGAGGCATGCACATTCGTGACAAGATTATGCCTTCGGATAAATGCCCTTTCATCACAGGTGAATGGGAAATTGATTTCACCTTGTCCAAACCCAGAGTCAAAACCTACGAGTAGCCAGCGTCCTGCTGCAGGGAAACAGTTTGTTTTCCTTAATCATCACAGTGTCGCTTACAAGTAGGAATGAACGACAGCGATCCCGACTCCGTAAACTAACTGTCACAGGGAAAGATTAGTCTATTTAACCACTGAAAACGCCAAAATATCAATATTTTAATTGTCTTATCTCCATAGCAGACGTTTGTTATCAGGGTGGAGGAGGGGGAGGCAGAACGCAAGGAAATATTAAATGCAGACCAGGCATGTGGGTGAGTGTGAATCTGTAGTTTAATCCATGTGCTTTTTTCAGATCCTTTCTTGTTTCGTTGCAAAGTGGGGTATAAAAATGATGTCAGAAGAATGTTTCGCTGGGTTGTTTAAAAGCCTGCGTACACCATTTACAAGGTGTGTTGTTGACAGTTAAAAATGATATGTCTATTATTCATGGGGTCCTCCCTGACAGAGAAGAGGTTGCTTCAAGTTGGCGGCTGTAAATGAACAAGGAGGGAAGTAATGGAATTCATGATGTAACCTGTGCTCAGCCGCTTCTGGAACTATTTGGGGAGCTCAATATTGCAGTTTTCCTATGAGGGACAGCCATCTTGGGGACATCTGAGTCTGATATAAGCACCACTTAATGAAGTTTCCTCAGCCCTCCAATTGTTTGTCTCAGTTTCTGTGCTGTAATCATCGTTGTTTGGTCTGCCGCCTTCAGGCCGCAGTGCTGGGGAGTGCACAGCCCGAGCCCTGCACGCAAGTCCTGCACGCAAGTCCCAGCTCTGTCGGCTGCTAATCTGGAAGCCTGAGTCTAGAAGCTCAGCCCCTCTGAGGACCAGTTTCCCCTACTTTAAAGTGGACACAATGATTTCTAGCTGTTTCAAAAAGCTGTTGAGAGAATTAAATGGTGTAAAGCATGTGACGCACTGAGCACAATGTTTGCCTTACACGAATCACTCAGTGACTGTTAGGTGCTAGTGAGTTTGAGAATAAAGAGATTTCCTGGGTCTCCAAAAGAGAGAGAAGAAAATGAAATGCAGGTGCTAAAGTATGGTTTGCAGGCCTGTGGTAGCAGATCACTGCGGGGGAGCTTGTGAGAAATGCAGACTCTCAGGCTCCACCCTGGACCTGCTGAATGAACATCTGCCCTTTGATCCCCGGGTGATTCGTATGTACCTTAAAGATGCGAAGCGCTGGCCACGCTCCTGTTATAGGACATGGAGGGGAGGGCTGTCCCTGTTGCCTTGGAGCTGGAAACACAGGTGCTATAAGAAGCCCATCCGTGAGAGAGCTGAACATGCTGTGGATGCTGACCCTACCCCCGCTTGCTGAGGGTCTGCGGAACTGACTCTCCCACAGCCCAGGGGCCATTATCAGTCAGGGGTGGTTGGCTGAGAGTACAGCACATTTAAAATGTTTTCCTTTTGCTTCCCCCAAAGCCAGGTAAGGGGTTACCTTCAGGGATATCACTCTTGAAAGCTGGGAATGCTTTCAAGAGGCAGAAATAGGCTTATCATATCCAGTGGATGGTGACAGAGTTGGCAACCTTCAGGCCAGCGTGGCGTGTCATTTTGCCAGAGTGGAGCCCATGGTGAGGGCATTCCCGGGAGAGATTAACGTGTGTCTACTGAATCCCTGGGAGTGTGTCTAGATATAGGGAGTAGAGGCTGATGCTTCTTGTGGAGATTTCTGAAGTCAGGAGGGGCCCGAGAAAAGAGCTGAGGAAGCTGCCCATCCCAGGCCCTTGTGACCGTCATGGCACACAGGAAGGGACCTCAGCTCCACGTGAAAGGGCGTGGCTGGGCTTAGAGGAGGAGCAGCCTTTGTGATGCTGCCCCTCTGGGCTGGGGTGAGTTGGGGCAGGGATCCTTAGTGTGGCTGAACGGGAACAAAAGCTTCCTGTCTGTTGTAGGGTCCTTAATGATGGGCGGGGTCAGGATGGAGTTTTCCACTGCCCCACAGCACTGGGCAGTCGGTAGCAGACAGAATCTTCAGACACTGTCAGAGTGACCGTGTTGCTTCCCTACCATCAGGCGAGTGACCCTTTCCCCCTTAGTCCTCAGTTCCAGGGAGGAGATACGTTAGAACCAGCCTCGGGGTTTCCGTCCCTCCAGAGTGCTAGGAAGGGAGGAGTGAAAAGGAAAACAGCCCCCCTCCAAGGTCCCTGAGCTACAAGCCCAGCTGGTGATGTGGAAGGAGAGGGCTTTCAAAGTGGGTGTGAGTTTGGCGTTTCAAGGTGGGCTGGACTTCTCATAACTTTTAATAAGTGAAAGTGACCAAGGTATTTTGGAATCTTCCCAGAAGTTTACCAAGAGAATAGGGTTAGAAAATCAACAGACTATAGTCCAAGGCAGTGACTGGAGAAAAGATGTAACGTTTCTGGTTAATGTCTCTCTGAATTGTACCACTCTGAGCTCCAAACACAGGTTCCTTAGTTTTTCGGGTATTTAACATCCACAATTTTGGCCCTCTGTCAGCAATCCTTGGCTTTCATGATTTTCAGTAATTTTCAGTTTTCCTTGAGGCTGTATTTGAGGCCCTGGCTTCCACTGAGACCAGGGAGTGAGCACTGCCCACTCCGCAGCCTGCCCTCCTCAGCCCTGCTTGGTCAGGCTCTGTTAGTTTTCATGTATGCACTCTGCTGTGTTGTTTGCTTGTAAATACTGACACTGAAAAGAAAACCAAGTTCTTATTGAGGTAACAGCAGGAAAATGAAACTGGAGACGTCTAAGAAAGGCATGGCTCAGAGTCAGAAAGCAGAAATTTGGGAGAACATGGAGAGAGGGATGTCTGTGTCAATGGGAACTTCAGTCGACGCTGTGCACATGTTGGCTGGAAGCTGTGGGTCAAGATGCAGGGGCGTGTTTAACAGTTAGCGCCTCTTCTTCTTGGGCCTGAGTGGACCTTCCATGAATCAGACTCCACTTTCAGTGTGACTGCTGTTTCAGAGAGCTGATAGATTGTGGCATCGGCTTTATCCCAGGGTACGGGCTTGAAACAATGGAAGAAAACATTTGGGCTTTGGAAGTTCATTGGAACAGTAAGAGCTGCCTCATAAAGGAGTGGGCTTTCTGTCATGTGAGTCATGAAGTTTTAGTGTTTTTAGAGCTGCAAGAGATCTGTGCTATGATTTACATCTCCGTGTCCAGGGTTCCTGATGCTACACCTGTAGGTGAGAAGCCCCAGACACTGCCAATAGCATTGAGATATAAGGGTAAACCCTCTGAGAGAGTTAACTATAAAGTCGATGCGTAATGGACCAGAAGAGAAATGACTGTAAAGTCATTGTTGCCTTAATCACAATAACAATAATAGCTAAAATTATTGAGTACTTGCTATGTGCCAGGCACTTTGCTGAGCCACTCATCCAGCCATCCAGCCATGCATCTATTCATCGTCTATCATCTACTCGTCATCTTTATATTTTATTTTATTTGCTTATTTATTTTATATCTTTATTGGAATGTAATTGTTTTACAATGTTGTGTTAGTTTCTGCTGTATAACAAAGTGAATCAGCTATACGTATACATATATCCCCATATCCCCTCCCTCTTGCGTCTCCCTCCCACCCTCCCTATCCCACCCCTCTAGGTGGTCACAAAGCACCGAGCTGATCTCCCTGTGCTATGCGGCTGCTTCCCACTAGCTATCT
>NC_041230.1:48687577-48688094 GCF_002837175.3 Physeter macrocephalus | reverse complement strand
ATATATGTCAATGCTACTCTCTCACTTTGTCCCAGCTTCCCCTTCCCACCGTGCCCTCAAGTCCGTTCTCTACATCTGCGTCTTTATTCCTGCCCTGCCCCTAGGTTCATCAGTACCGTTTTTTTAGATTCCATGTATGTGCGTTAGCATATGGTATTTGTTTTTCTCTTTCTGACTTACTTCACTCTGTATGACAGACTCTAGGTCCGTCCACCTCGCTACAAATAACTCAATTTTGTTCCCTTTTATGGCTGAGCAATATTCCATTGTATATATGTGCCACATCTTCTTTATCCATTCATCTGTCGATGGACACTTAGGTTTCTTCCATGTCCTGGCTATTGTAAATTGTGCTGCAGTGAACATTGTGATACATGACTCTTTTTGAATTATGGTTTTCTCTGGGTATATGCCCAGTAGGAGGATTGCTGGGTCATATAGTAGTTCTATTTTTAGTTTTTTAAGGAACCTCCATACTGTTCTCCATAGTGACTGCATCAATTTACATTCCCACCAA
>NC_041230.1:48678451-48687431 GCF_002837175.3 Physeter macrocephalus | reverse complement strand
ATTGGGTTGTTTGTTTTTTTGATATTGAGCTGCATGAGCTGCTTGTAAATTTTGGAGATTAATCCTTTGTCAGTTGCTTCATTTGCAAATATTTTCTCCCATTCTGAGGGTTGTCTTTTCATCTTGTTTATGGTTTCCTTTGCTGTGCAAAAGCTTTTACGTTTCATTAGGTCCCATTTGCTTATTTTTGTTTTTATTTCCATTTCTCTAGGAGGTGGGTCAAAAAGGATCTTGCTGTGATTTATATCATAGAGTGTTCTGCCTGTGTTTTCTGCTGAGTCCTCATCTTTTTAAATCCCCTGTGAGGCTGGCCTTACCATGTCAGTTTTACAGATAGGGAGTGGTTCTCAAGTCCACAGGTTTGATCTGTAACCTGATTGAGAATATTCAGAGTCCAAAGATAAAATGAGTTTCTAGAGCTGGAGCTAGTCAGCTCTGAGAGCGTGGAAAAGGAGAGACACAGAAGCAGAGTCTCGGAGGGCGAGGCCTGCCCAGCCCAGGCTTTATTCAGGGGAGAAGGATTCTTGCCTGAGTGTCCTCAAGCTCTATGACATGCTGGTCATGCTGACCCTTTCGCTGGGGTTTTTCTACTTGAGGAACTCTTTGCTGTTGCTTCAGTGGGCATCAGTTTGGGACTAGAAATCCATCTTATTTGTATCTTAACCGAAACTGCTTAATAAAACACAGTCTGTAATGTGTGCATAAGTGAGATCGTGAATACATGTGTGCGTGTGTTTGTACAAATACATGTGGTACATGTGTTACGTGTTGGTACAAATATCATGTGTTTGTATGATATGTCTTGTATATCATATACATATAGATGATTATATATGACACAGACCTAGTGATATCTAATTAGTGTAGATTATATTTTATATCTATATCTTCTTTGTATTTTGTACATACACACAGTTTTAGATTACCTGAGGCACCGGAGGGGGTGGGAGGGCAAAGCTTTCTCTCCGTTCTGGGAACTAGTATTTGTTGAGTCCCTGTTTTGCGTCCGTTTCCTCCACTATATGGTAGAGCCAACATTTGAACTCAACTCTGGCCACTTTCAAAGCTGGTGCTCCTCCAGGTGAGAGCAGCTGTATTTCCTTCCCTTTCTTTGATATACCCAGCAGTTGAGCAATCTGATCTCTATCTGAGCCTCAAGTAGACAAACGCTCTCTTTAATTTACCCACAGCCCAGAAAAGCAGCTGGGACTAGAGGCGTAGGGGGCCAGGAGCCCTGTCCTGTGTCTGGGGCCTTTCTCATAGTCCAGTAATTGAAGAGCAGCCATCCTGGCCCTCTCCTCTCGTGGCTTTGAGCTGGACCTGGAGTGACGTGAGCCGGGGTGTCTGCAGTCCTGAGGTATAAGTAAATCCACGGAGATCAAGCTCAGCCGTGGAGGTGCGATCACTCAGTGCTTCTCAGAGGCTTTGAGCGGCAGCAGTCAGAGCATTTGCCCAGCGAGGGCAGTTTGAGTCCATCTGGCTGAGCTGGATTTCCAGGGGAGACCAGGTGGAAATGAGGCTGAGCCAAGGTGGATCTGAGGTTGGGAGCATTGGGTTCATGTCTTGACCAGTTTGACCAAGAGCAGAATTCCAGAGGTAAGAAGAGATTCTTTTAGGAGATGCTATCAAGCCTATATTCCTGTGGTGTTTTTTGTTTTTTGTTTTTTTGGGTCTGTTTTGCTTTTGGTTACTGTGAAGGGCAACCTCTTCTTTTTTAGAACCTAGAACCACGTCTTCAAAGTAGGTGGTTGGGACTTTACAGTAATTAATTCTGTTTCTCCAGCAGCAGATTCACGTGCCTGAGTAGTTTTTTCTTCCCTTGCAAACCCCTCCTCCCTTAGAATGCAACTATGGTGGCGAGCAGCGGTTCCCAAGGGGGTGGGGAAGCCATGCTTGGGGCCCCCGCCCCACCAAGGGGATGGCAGTGGGGCCGATGTTGCTCTGAGTTCACCCTGCATATGTTTAAAGTTGAACTGCTTAGAAAAGTGGAACATGCATTTTGCCAGCCCAAGAATGCTTCTTGCTTTGGGTGGGGATTCCCTTTTTCTTCGTGCATGAGGCCTTCATCCATCACTGCCCTTCCTTGTCCAATTTCATTAACCTGAGCTTGTGTTCATCTTGTGGCAGCTTAATAACCTTTATTTGTGGAATCCCTCAAAGAAAGCCTTGGTTATAAATCCCACGTCACAGAAATGAGGGCATAAATGCCAGTCTGTGTCACTGCATAATATTTATTATTTTAATTAAAGAAAATGGATAGTGACATTTATTAGGTCACAAGTTACTTGTTAATGGCAACAAATGACAAAAAAATTACTGATTTTATGAGCAAATCTTGGAACGTTCCTCAATGATTATTCTGTTATCCTCTCAACGTGACTGATGCTGACAATGCATTGGGCATATTTTTGGAAGCTCGTGCTTATTTTTGGTGAGACACAATTTCTGTAGGGGAAAGCGTCCGCTTAACTGAGGGGAGGCAGAACTGACTGGTGAATTCAGACTTGCTTCCCCCCCAGCTCTTTTTAGGATATAGTTTGACCTTCTGAGAGAATTGTGTGTGTGTGTGTGTATGTGTGTGTGTGTGTGTGTGGTTTACTTCCAAAGCAGAAAAACATAGTTTCCAGAAACAGGGATGTTTATTACAATTTTGGTCCATATACGAGGCATCCCTACTGAAGCACCCATTCAGGCCGGGAGATAAGTGAAAAAGAGTGATGTGCAATAAAATAGTCCAAAGGCTGGGGACGTACAGGGTGTCTAATCATATATTGTTTCATTTAATGCCCATACTACTGCCACGAGGGACATACTTTCATATCTCCATCTGTTTATTTATTCACTCAGTCCACATACATGATCAGGGTTAGTTATTTTAGGACAGAGTTTATGGATGAGAAAACAAACACAGTTGTTTAGTAACTAGCAAATGGTGCCACGGCCTGGAAATGACAGTGCTGGCATGTGAACCCTTTGTTTGTGTGACTTCAAAACCTATGATCTTATCAATATCCCACTCTGTCCCCAAAACTGTCTTCTAACCATGGGGATTTTGACCGCCCAGTGAAGAAGTTAAAGATCTGTGGCTCTGAGGAGCTCACTGCTGCTAAGGTTAATTTTAGTTTGTCAGGATATCTATAAAGTTATGTTTCCCAGGTTCATACGCCTTTGATTTTTGTGTGGCTTGTTTCCTAAGTGAACAGGCTAAAGAGCAGTGCTGAAAATTTAAGGCAGACCGATTTCTTTGGGAAGATTGTTAACTTGTTTACAATCATAACTGGTTGTTGTCTTTATTTTGATGTATATTTTATTTGCATCCTATTGATGGCTAAACATTAATATAGAAGGATTGTGTTGTTTTCACTTCAGTATGCTGGTAAATTTTTATCCCTGGAGTCCAATGACACCAAGAATAATTTCGTTCTAAAGACGGACAGTCCACATTTACCAGGTGGTCTTAAAATCCCATGAGGGAAGAGAGAGAAATGGGTATTTACTGAATACATAGCTTGGTGTTAGCCATTATACTAAGCATTTTCCATGCATTATAGCATTTAATCTTTTGAGATATGCTCTACTTTTGTCCCACTTTACAAATGAGGGAACCGAGGCTCAAAAGCTTCCCACTTTACAACCCAAAGCTATTAAATCAAGTGCAACAGTTGGTGTGTATTCCCACGAAGCCTCTGATCTTGGAGCATTCACTGCCTGACCTTCGGAAAAAAATTTTATGGATAACTTATATATATCCACATGTATCTTAAGTGTGTGGTTCAACACGTTGTGACAAATGCATACACCCGTGTAACTGGCACCTCCATCAAGATGTAAAATGTTAACTTCACTGCAGAAAGTTCCCTCATGCCCCCTTCTAGCCAATCCCTATCACCCACAGGCATCCACCTCACCGTAGATTCGTTTTTCCTTGTTCTAGGACTTCATATACATGGAATTATATGGTGTACTATTTCATTTTTGGCTTCTTTTATTCAGCATATTGTGTTTTTTTTTAAAGACTCATCCATGTTGTATGTATCAACAGTTCATTCTTATTTTATTGCTGATAGTATTACAGTACATGGAAATGCTATCATTTATTTATTAATTTACCTGTTAATGGATATTTGGGTTCTTTCCAATTTGGGGAGATTATGAATAAAGTTGCTATGAGCATTCTTTCACAGGTCCTTGTGCAGATGTGTGTGTTCAGTTCTCTTGGGTAAATAGCTAGGGTTGGGATCGCTTGGTCATAAGGTGGGGGTTTATATATATATAAAATTTTTTAAAATTAATTACTTTTTTTATTTTTGGCTGTGTTGGGTCTTTGTTTCTGTGCGAGGGCTTTCTCTCGATGTGGCGAGCGGGGGCCACTCTTCATCGCGGTGCGCGGGCCTCTTCCTATCGCGGCTTCTCCTGTCGCGGAGCACAGGCTCCAGACGTGCAGGCTCAGTAGCTGTGGCTCATGGGCCTAGTTGCTCCGCAGCATGTGGGATCTTCCCAGACCGGGGCTCGAACCCGTGTCCCCTGCATTAGCAGGCAGATTCTCAACCACTGCGCCACCAGGGAAGCCCATGTATCATTTTTATTTCTATAAAATAGTTTTATTTATTTATTTTTAAAAATTTATTTCTTTATTATTTATTTTTGGTTGCATTGGGTCTTTGTTGGTGTGTGCGGGCTTTCTCTAGTTGCAGTGAATGGGGGCTACTCTTTGTTGTGGTGCACGGGCTTCTCATTGCGGTGGCTTCTCTTGTCATGGAGCACAGGCTCTAGGTGCGCGGGCTTCAGTAGTTGTGCTATACAGGCTCAGTAGTTGTGGCACACGGACTTACGGCATGTGGGATCTTTCCGGACCAGGGCTTGAACCCATGTCCCCTGCATTGGCAGGCGGGTTCTTAACCACTGTGCCACCAGGGAAGTCCCTCCTGTTTCATTTCTGATTTGGGTTATTTGAATCTTCTCTCTCTTTTTTCTTGTTAGTCTAGCTAAGGGTTTTAGTTGCTCCGCAGCATGTGGGATCTTCCCAGACCGGGGCTCGAACCCGTGTCCCCTGCATTAGCAGGCAGATTCTCAACCACTGCGCCACCAGGGAAGCCCATGTAGGGGTATATTTAATGTTATAAAAAGCGGCCAAACAGTTTACCAAAGTGGCTGTACCATTTTATGCTCTCACCAGGAGTGCGTGAGAGAGTTCTGGTTGCTCCATATTTGCCAAAGTTTGCAGTGTCAAGTTTTAAAATTTGAGTCATTCTAGTGGTTGTGTTGGTACCTCATTTTCGTTCTAACTTGTTTTGCCCTAATGATTAGTGATGTTGGGCACTTCTCATAGCTTTTTGGGCATTTGAATATCTTCCTTTTAGAAGTGTCTACTCAATTCTTTTGCCAGTTTTCAATTTTTAAAAAAGTGGATTGATCATATAAATACTATTGATTCGTAAGAGTTCTTTATATATTCTGGATATAAGCCTGTGGTCAGATACATACTTTGTGAATGTTTCCTTCTAGTCTGTGGTTTGTCTGTACATTTTCTTTTTTAAAAACCACGTGATTGAGTTACGATTGATATATAAAATACTGTAGATATTTTTAAATGACTTTTCATTTTGCTCGTCTAACTTATCCTTTTTTCTTTTATAATTATTATTTTCATTGTCCTATCTGTCCCAAGGTTGCAAAGATAATTTTTCTATGCCTTCTTCTAGTAGTTTTGTAGTTTGGTTTTTACGTTAATTCTATGACTCATCTTGAATTGATTTTCATATGTGGATTGAAGTAGAGGTTGAGGTTCATTTTTTGCCATGTGGACATCAAGACGTTCCAGCATCATTTGTTGAAAAGGCTCACTTCCCCATTGAATCGATTTGGTAACTTTGTAAAAATTCAACTTACCATATATGTATAAGTCTACCTCTGGACTTTATTCTGTTCCATTGATCTATGTGTCCATCCCATGCCGATACTGCACAGATATATGTCCTTTGCGTTTCCATATATACTTCAAAATTAGTCAGTTTCTAAATATAACACCTGCTGGGATTTTGGTTGGTATTATGTTAGACATATAGGTCAATTTGAAGGAGAATTGATATCTTAATAATAATGAATTTTCAAAGCCATGAACATAATATATCTCCCCATTTATTAGGAACTTCGTTAGTTTCTCTCAGCAAGGTTTTGTAGTTTTAGAGTCTGAATCTTGCATATATGTTAAATTTACCCTTGAGTATTTTTGGTGCTATTGTAAATGGTATAATTTTAAAATTTTATTTTGTAATTGTTCATTACTGGTACATTGAAATGGATTTTTGTGTATTTACCTTGTGTCCTGTGCTCTTGCTAATTCACCTAGTCATTCTAGAACTTGTTTTACAGATTCTCTAAGATTTTCTATTATATACAATTATGTCATCTGAAAGTAAAGATATTCTTACTTCTTTCTTTTAAATCTGTATACCTTTTATTTCTGATTTCTGCTTTATTGCTCTGTCTAGGACTTTCTGTTAAATGTGAAGTAAAAGTAGTGAAAGCAGAAATCCTGCCTTATTCTTCATCTTAGGGGAAAATGTCATTTTCTATTAAGTATGAGGTTAATTGTAGTTTTAAAAAAATTAATGCTTTTTATCATATTAAGAGATTTCTCTTTGTTCCTGGTTTACTGAGAGGTTTTTTTTTTTTTAAATTATGAATGGGAGAGTTGAATTTTGAACTTTGTCACAAGCTTTTCTGAATCCATTGAGATGACCGACCATAGCATATTTTCCTTTTTACTGTTGATATGGTCAATTACATTGATTGATTTTCTAATATTGAACCAATCTTGCATATTAGTTATAAAGACTATTTGGTTATGATGTATTATCTTTTAATAAATTGCAAGTGTTTTGTCGAGGATTTTTATATCTACTTCAGTGACATACATTGGTCTGAAATTTCCTTCCTTCTTACCTTCCTCCCTTCCTTCCTTCCTTCCTTCCTTCCTTCCTTTCTCCCTCCTTCCCTCCCTCTCTCCCTCCCCCCTCCCTTCCTCCCTCCCTTCCTTCTTTCCTTTTTTCATTTTTGTATCACGGTTATATTGCCTTCATAAAATGAGTTGGCAAGTGTCCCCTCCTCCTCTATTTCCTGAAAGAGTTTGTGTACGATGGATAATATATTTTCCTTAAACAGATGATAGAATTTATCACCTAGGCCACATAGACCTGGAATATTCTTTGTGGAAAATTCCACAGAGAAACTTTTAAATTATAAATTCATTTTTAAACAGATATAGCACTATTCAAGTTTTCCATTACTTCCTGTGAAGTTCTGGTGATTTGTGTCTTTCAAGGAATCTGTCCACTTCACCTATGATAAATTTATCGTGATATGTTTTTCATAATAGTCCCTTATTGTCATTTTAATGTCTGTAATGATATATTCTCTTTCATTATGGATATTGATAATTTACATTTTTCTTTTTTTCTTGATCAGATTTGCTAATAGGGCTCAATTTAAAAAATTTTTAAAGAGGCTACTTTTGGTTTTGTTGATTTTTCACTATTGCTTCATTTTTATTTCACTGATTTCCCCTCTTTATTATCTTTTCCTTTTAGTTACTGGATTTAAACTTGCTCTCCTTTTTCTAGCTTCTTCCTAGTATTGGATCATTGATTTTAGACCATATGATTTTCTTTTTTTTTAACATCTTTATTGGAATATAATTGCTTTACGATGGTGTGTTAGTTTCTGCTGTATAACAAGGTGAATCAGCTTTATATGTATACATATATACATATACATATACATATCCCCATATCCCCATATAAATTTTTTTTTTTTTTTTTTTTTTTTTTTGTGGTATGCGGGCCTCCCTCTGCTGCGGCCTCTCCCGTTGCGGAGCACAGGCTCCGGACGCGCAGACCCAGCGGCCATGGCTCACGGGCCCAGCCGCTCCGCGGCATGTGGGATCCTCCCAGACCGGGGCGCGAACCCGGTTCCCCTGCATCGGCAGGCGGACGCGCAACCACCGCGCCACCAGGGAAGCCCCCATATAAATTTTTAAAGCTATACATTTCCCTCTAAGCGCTGCTTTAAGTGCATTACCCAAATTTTGATACATTGTTGTTTTCATTTTCATTCAGGTAAAACTATTTTCTCATTTCTCTAGTATTTTTTTCTTTGAACCACGGATTATTTAGAGGGATATTGTATATTATATACACTAATATGTATAAATTAGATAACTAATAAGAACCTGCTGTATAAAAAATTATTTGGGTATTTTATACACATTTTTTCTTATCGATTTCTTATTTAATCCCGTAGTTTCACATTGACTTCTATAAGTGTTTTTCTCATAATGTCTTAATACTCTTAGTCATTTACATCCTTACAATGGGTTGATATAATAAATAATCCTGCAGTAAATATCTTTATGTGTGTATGTGTGTATTCTTGTCTTCACTGTTTGCTTAAGACATTATCAGGAGTGAAATTACAAAGTGTTTGCAATTTTTAAAACAGTCTTTTCTTCTTAAAATTTTTGCCAAGTTTTCTTTTTTTTAACATCTTTATGGAGGTAAAATTGCTTTACATTTTTGCGTTAGTTGCTGCTGTATAACAAAGTGTATCAGCTATACGTATACATATATCTCCATATCCCCTCTCTCTTGCGTCTCCCTCCTACCCTCCCTATCCCATGCCTCTAGGTGGTCACAAAGCACCGAGCTGATCTCCCTGTGCTATGCAGCTGCTTCCCACTAGCTTTCTATTTTACATTTGGTAGTGTATATATGTCAATGCCACTCTCTCAGTTCATCTCAGCTTACCCTTCCCCCTCCCCGTGTCCTCAAGTCCATTCGCTAGGTCTGTGTCTTTATTCCTGTCCTGCTGCTAGGTTCTTCAGAACTTTTTTTTTTTTTTTTTTTTAGATTCCATATATATGTGTTAGCACACGGTATTTGTTTTTCTCTTTCTGACTTACTTCACTCTGTATGACTCTAGG
>NC_041230.1:48677183-48678105 GCF_002837175.3 Physeter macrocephalus | reverse complement strand
TGATTTGCATTTCTCTAATGATTAGTGATGTTGAGCATCCTTTCATGTGTTTGTTGGCAATCTGTATATCTTCTTTAGAGAAACGTCTATTTAGGTCTTCTGCCCATTTTTGGATTGGGTTGTTTGTTTTTTTTGATATTGAGCTGCATGAGCTGCTTGTATATTTTGGAGATTAATCCTTTGTCAAAGTTGCTTTGTTTGAGAATATTTTCTCCCATTCTCAGTGTTGTCTTTTCGTCTTGTTTATGGTTTCCTTTGCTGTGCAAAACCTTTTAAGTTTCATTACATCCCATTTGTTTATTTTTGTTTTTATTTCCATTTCTCTATGAGGTGGGTCAAAAAAGGATCTTGCTGTGATTTATGTCATAGAGTGTTGTGCCTATGGTTTCCTCTAAGAGTTTTATAGTGTCTGGTCTTAGATTTAGGTCTCTAATCCATTTTGAGTTTATTTTTGTGTATGGTGTTAGGGAGTGTTCTAATTTCACTTTTTTACATGTAGCTGTCCAATTTTCCCAGCAGCACTTATTGAAGAGACTGTCTTTTGTCCATTGTGTATCCTTGCCTCCTTTGTCATAGATTAGTTGACCATAGGTGTGTGGGTTTATCTCTGGGCTTTCTATCCTGTTCCATTGATCTATATCTCTGTTTTTGTGCCAGTACCATATTGTCTTGATTACTGTAGCTTTGTAGTATAGTCTGAAGTCAGGGAACCTGATTCCTCTAGCTCCGTTTTTTTCCCCTTAAGACTGCTTTGGCTATTCAGGGTCTTTTGTGTCTCCATACAAATTTTAAGATTTTTTCTTCTAGTTCTGTAACAAATGCCATTGTAATTTGATAGGGATTGCATTAAATCTGTAGATTGCTTTGGGTACTATAGTCATTTTCACAATACTGATTCTTCCAATCCAAGAACATGGTATAT
>NC_041230.1:48675310-48676078 GCF_002837175.3 Physeter macrocephalus | reverse complement strand
TTTAGTTTTATTGATCTTTGCTATTGTTTTCTTTGTTTCTGCTCTGATCTTTATGATTTCTTTCCTTCTACTAACTTTGGGTTTTGTTTCTTCTTCTTTCTCTCGTTCTTTTAGGTATAAGGTTAGATTGTTTATTTGAGATTTTTTTTGTTTCTTGAGGTAGGATTGTATTGCTATAAACTTCCCTCTTAGGACTGCTTTTGCTGCATCGCCTAGGTTTTGGATCATCACGTTTTCATTGTCATTTTTCTCTAGGTATTTTTTGATTTCCTCTTTGATTTCTTCAGCGATCTCTTGGTTATTTAGTAACGTATTGTTAGCCTCCATATGTTTGTGTTTTTTACGTTTTTTTCCCAGTAATTGATTTCTAATCTCATAGCGTTGTGATCTGAAAAGATGCTTGATATGATTTCAATGTTCTTAAATTTACTGAAGCTTGATTTGTGACCCAAGATGTGATCTATCATGGAGAATGTTCTGTGCGCACTTGAGAAGAAAGTGTAATCTGCTGTTTTGGGATGGAATGTCCTATAAATATCAATTAAATCTATCTGGTCTATTGTGTCATTTAAAGCTTGTGTTTTCTTAGTAATTTTCTGTTTGGATGATCTGTCCGTTGGTGTAAGGGAGGTGTTAAAGTCCCCCACTGTTACTGTGTTACTGTCGATTTCCTCTTTTAGAGCTGTTAGCAGTTGCCTATGTATTGAGGTGCTCCTATGTTGGGAGCATATATGTTTATAATTGTTATATCTTCTTCTTGGATTGATC
>NC_041230.1:48616190-48674277 GCF_002837175.3 Physeter macrocephalus | reverse complement strand
CGCTTCCTGGACTTGGGTGGCTATTTCTTTTCCCATGTTAGGGAAGTTTTCGGCTATAAGCTCTTCGAATATTTTCTCGGGTCCTTTCTCTCTTCTCCTTCTGGTTCCCCTATAATGCGAATGTTGTTAGGTTTAATGTTGTCCCAGAGGTCTCTTAGGCTGTCTTCATTTCTTTTCCTTGTCTGTCTTTCTGTGAATGTGGTTTTTGTTCCACAGGCTGCAGGATTATAGTTCTTCTTGCTTCTGCTGTCTGCCCTCTGGTGGATGAGACTATCTAAGAGGCTTGAGCAAGTTTCCTGATGGGAGGGACTGGTGGTGGGTAGAGCTGGCTGTTGCTCTGGTGGGCATAGCTCAGTAAAACTTTAATCCACTTGTCTGCTGATTGGTGGGGCTGACTTCCCTCCCCGTTGGTTGTTTGGCCTGAGGCAACCCAACACTGGAGCCTACCTGGGCTCTTTGGTGGGGCTAATGGCAGACTCTTGGAGGGCTCACTCCAAGGAGTACTTCCCAGAATTTCTGCTGCCAGTGTCTTTGTCCTCTCAGTGAGACACAGCCACCCCCCGCCTCTGCAGGAGACCCTCCAACACTAGCAGGCAGGTCTGGTTCAGTCTCCTTTGGGATCACTGCTCCTTCCCCTGGGTCCTGATGTGCACACTACTTTGTGTGTGCCCTCCAAGAGTGGAGTCTCTGTTTCCCCCAGTCCTGTCGAAGTCCTACAATCAAATCCCGCTAGCCTTCAAAGTCTGATTCTCTATGAATTCCTCCTCCTGTTGCCAGACCCCCAGGTTGGGAAGCCTGAGGTGGGGCTCAGAACCTTCAGTCCAGTGGGTGGACTTCTGTGGTATAAGTGTTGTCTCGTCTGTGAGTCACCCACCCAGCAGTTATGGGATTTGATTTTACTGTGATTGCGCCCATCCTACCGTCTCACTGTGGCTTCTCCTTTGTCTTTGGATGTGGGGTATCTTTTTTGGTGAGTTCCAGTGTCTTCCTGTCGATGGCTGTTCAGCAGTTAGTTGTGATTCCGGTGCTCTCGTAAGAGGGAATGAGAGCACGTTCTTCTACTCTGCCATCTTGAAACAATCTCCTAAATTTAATTTTTGATAGTTTGATTAATATGTGTCTTGGTGTGTTTCTCCTTGGATTTATCCTGTATGGGACTCTCTGCACTTCCTGGCCTTGACTGACTATTTCCTTTCCCATATTAAGGAAGTTTTCAGCTATAATCTCTTCAAATATTTTCTCAGTCCCTTTCTTTTTCTCTTCTCCTTCTGGGACCCCTATAATTCAAATGTTGGTGTGTTTAATGTTGTCCCAGAGGTCTCTTAGGCTGTCTTCAATTCTTTTCATTCTTTATTCTTTATTCTGCTCTGCAGCAGTTATTTCCACTATTCTATCTTCCAGGTTACTTATCCATTCTTCTGCCTCAGTTATCCTATTGATTCCTTCGAGAGAATTTTAAATTTCATGTTTTGTGCTTTTAGTCATTGTTTGTTTGCTCTTTAGTTCTTCTAAGTCCTTGTTAAATATTTCTTGTGTTTTCTCCATTCTATTTCCAAGATTTTGGATCATCTTTACTATCATTACTCTGAATTCTTTTTAAGGTAGACTGCCTATTTCCTCTTCATTTGTTTGGTCTGGTGGGTTTTTACCTTGCTCCTTCAACTGCTGCATATTTCTCTGTCTTTCCATTTTGCTTAAATTACTGTGTTTGGGGTATCCTTTTCGCAGGCTGCAAGTTCATAGTTCCCATTGTTTTTGGTGTCTGCCCCAGTGAGTAAGGTTGGTTCAGTGGGTTGTGTAGGCTTACTGGTGGAGGGGACTGGTTCCTGTGTTCTGGTGGATGAGGCTGGATCTTGTCTTTCTGGTGGGCAGGACCACATCTGGTGGTGTGTTTTGTCGTGTCTGTGAACTTAGTATGATTTTAGGCAGCTTCTCTGCTAACGGGTGGGGGTGTGTTCCTGTCTTGCTAGTTGTTTGGCATAGGGTGTCCAGCACTGGAGCTGGCTGGTCGTTCAGTGGAGCTGGGTCTTAG
This sequence comes from Physeter macrocephalus, assembly GCF_002837175.3. Classification (NCBI taxonomy): domain Eukaryota; kingdom Metazoa; phylum Chordata; class Mammalia; order Artiodactyla; family Physeteridae; genus Physeter; species Physeter macrocephalus. The sequence goes on along the minus strand of NC_041230.1, from coordinate 48,672,245 downwards.
CATTGAGACGGAGATCACTGGGAGAGCTTTTGCCAATCGATATTACGTGGGGCCAGGAGGTCTGCGGTGGTCCAATGTCCTGAACTCTGCTCTCCCACCTCAGAGGCTCAGGCCTGACACCCGGCTGGAGCACCAAGACCCTGTCAGCCATATGGTGTAGACAACTGTGGTAAAAATCTGACTGATATCTTGGATTTTTCTTTGCTGGGCGATTTATCTGAGCCAGGTTCCCTTTGTCAGAAACACAGCAAGTCCAAACGCTGAGACATCTGAGGTTTGCAGTGAAGTCAGGGCTGATTCACAAGGCAGCCAAGGAGAAGACAGGAGAACAAATCTCAAATCTGACTCCCGGAAGACAAGGGGCTGGGGTGTTTATGGGATAAAGAGTAACGCAGCAGGGCCGTCTGAGGCATAGGGAGAATGGGGAACTGGGGAAAGGTGACTGGGAAAAGCTGTGGTAGGTGTGGTAATCCCCAAGTGCCACTGTTGCCCCATCTGTGTGACCAGGATTTTTATTTCCCTGGAGTTTTCCTGCAGAGATTCCCATCTGCATGGAAGACCCCAGTGCCTACTTAAGCTGTATAGTATGTCTGCCTTGAGGAACAACCTAAGTTTTCTAAACCTTCTAGATTCCACAAGAGGTAAACAGCCTCTCCCGTTTCCTGTCTCCAAAATACACTTGTATTTTCAAACTTTAGGGCTGTGGGAGTAATTGCCACTCAGAAATTCTGGCCATATCCTAGCATCTCTCCCACTTTTGTTTTAAAAGAAAGAATTTCCATCTTCTAAAAATTTCACATCCCCATAGAGGGGCCTTAAAGATCACTTTCTTGGCACACTTGATTTCTTGGTATCTACCTAGGATTTTTGAGCAATAAAGAGGCTCACAGACTGTATAACATTTCCTTTGTTTCTGAACATCTTGCTTAGAACACTAAACCCACCCAGGGTCCTGAAATCAGGCCATAGGGCTTCTTTAGTTTCAGCTTGTTCACAGCTTAGAGGAATCCCCAGATCTCTGAGAACCCATATCCTTCCCCAGGTTCCAATCTGTCTCTAATAGAGTCATTACATTCATAGTAAACATATCAACTCACTTTTATTCTAGGGCTAATAATTTGTCTATGGTGCAGACGTATACTGTGCTGGGATTTATAATGATGACAAACAAGTCTCTAAAATGTATGCCTAGTTTACCTGGGCTTCTTCAGCATATGTGTGTAAATAAGAGTTCATTCACCATAATAACCCACACATAGTAATAACCTCCATATTCAAGCATACTCAGCTTTTGAGTACATGTGACTCACATGTACTAACTAATTTGTCTTGTTGAGTCTTATTGCTGTTTCTGCTGGATACAGCTGAACCTGCATACTCAGCTTTTGAGTACATGTGACTCACATCTACTAACTAATTTGTCTTGTTGAGTCTTATTGCTGTTTCTGCTGGATACAGCTGAACCTGCCTGCCACAAAGGCCAGCCCAAATTTTAAAAAAGTAAAAGTAGACTTTCCCTCTCAATGGGAGGAATAGCAAATACTGCCATGTTTAGTTTTCCACAAAATGAAAAAAAAAAAAAACCCAAAAACTATTGTATCAGCCTGGGATTAGTCAGGAAAACAGAGCCATCACATATATTATGGGAAAAAGAAGTTTACTGTAAGAACCTGGCTTCCATGAATGGGGGTGAAGTCTAGGTGTAATGGTTTGGAAGCCAGAAGATCAGAGACACAGTCACTAGTGACTGAGGCTTGACACACTGGGGCAGGTGGAGGAGTCACAGTCCCTGAGGAAGGGAGGGGAGCGAGGCATCTAGTACCATCCTGCACCTGGGAGCTCATGGAGAGGTCTGTGGTGCTGCCACATCTGGCTGTCAGTGTCCCCAAACAATGGTTTCCACTTCACTGCCATCTTCCAAATTTCACGTGAGTTCCTGTCAATAGAAAACCCTAACCTGAACCCATATGAGAAAGGAGTTCCCAGTTCCCATAGAAGGGAGTGAAGGCAGGGTCATCCTGACAACAGATGTCTCAGAACAGATGCTCTTCCTTTGTACACTTGGCACTGCCCTGGGGTTCTGTAAGTACTAGTACTCTTCTTGTGTCAACACTTAACTAATGATCTTTGGAGACCTTGCACTATGCTGTGATGGAAAACTGTAAAATCAGGGAAACTATAAAAAACATAATGACCTGCCTAAGCCCTCAGTCCAGAGATAGACAGACCCTAGGACAGACAGAGTCTGCTTGTAATCTGGCATGCTGGCAAGGTGCTTCTGCACTGAATGTTATCCCTCTGTGGAGCCTGGGAGTGCATGAGTCATGTTGCTTTTCATTCTAGGGGGAGAGATTCATTTGGTTTAACATGTATCCTTTTAAAATGCAAATACCCTCAAAACCGTGATATGGTCTCTGACTTTAGTGTAAACTCGTCTCATTGACATTGCATGCTGACATCAAAGGCCTCCTGTGAGCAGAGTTAGTGTTAGCCAAGGTATGATGAATCTGAAGAAAGGCTCACTGGGTGTCCTGTCAAAGGGTCACCATTTGTGTAATAAGGCCTCAGACCAGAAGAAGCATGAGATGAGTAGGGACATCAGACTTGGGGTCCATGGGCAGTGACAGGGTGGTGCACAGGCACCTAGGACCTAGAGATGGTGGCGAGAAGGCTTCAGGGAAAGAAAGTGCATTTGTCACCGATGAATGACATTTTTTTTTGAAAATTTGCCCCAGATTATCCATGCGTATTCAAAAAGAGTCTACAGACACAGAAGAATGAGTGTCAAACTCTTAGATCCATCTGACATCTTGAGTTGAACTAAGGTGGTAGACAAACTGCTGCAGGGCATGAATATTTTGGTGATTTACTGGCAGATTGTGGAATTAGGTAGAGGGACATCCAATGGTGGGGTCGGGTGACTCAGACACTACCTGGCTGGCAAAGCCATCTACCACCCCAGCCCTGGTCAACAGCATAACTCAATTCCAAGCCCCAGTGGAAGGGGAAGCTAGAGTGCCAGATACACTTTCTATCTCCTCTTCTCTAAAGATGACCCAGAAAGCTGGGAGTTTGCCTTGAACAGCAGAAGCCAAATAGCTGTGATGTCTAAACAGCCTGGAGCAGCCTGTCGCATGAGGCACAGCTGCCAGGGAAGTTTTTCCTCTCCCCGAGGATAGTACCAGACGGCTAGCCTCACCTAGCTTGTCTCTCCGTCACTTTGATCAAAACCTCTCATTGTTCGTTGATTTCGCATTTCAGGTCTTACCCTGTACAGTCAAGTTCTCCTTTACTTACTTGCACCTGTATAAACAAGTAATGCCAGAGTTCCTTCTTGTGTTTTTTATCAGATAAGGAACCTTGGCAGTCATGAACATAATCTTCATAGCCATTAGCGCTATTACGGTGGCTAATATCTGTTGAGAATTTATGCCCAAGAACGTTCTAGGTGCTTAATGTATGTTATCTAATTTCATTCTCAAAAGAGTCCTAGGATTTGCAACTATTATTATGGGTTAACTTGCTTGCTCAGGGTCACACCTCAGATGCAAATCCTTGGTTGGAATTCAGAGCTGAAAACTGCTTAGGTCTTGTTTTACACCTGATCAGTTGCTAAACTTCTCAGAAACTAAACGATCTCGATACCCATGGGAAAGAGAAAAGTTAACAATTTCCTTATTTTTCTGTTGCTTTTGAAGAATCTATAGGTACTAGCCTTGTTCTTCTGACTCATTTCATTTTTAATCCTTGAAAGAAAAAAACGCAAATTTTTCTTTATTATTAAACTTTTTCAATATTCTTTGATTTTACTCTAATTTATTTTCAACAATATAGATGCTTCTATGCATGCTTCTATGTATGTATGCTTCTAAGAGTGATACTATAAATCATTCTTATTAAATTCTAGTTCACCTTCACACCCACCTCTAAGATCTTCAGTAGAAATCTGGTGTTCAAGGGCTTTCAGAATAGCCTAGACTAGATTGGAGACATGCTTCACAGGTCTGTAACTCTCTTACATGGTGGGATCTTAGACTGAAAAGGGCAGGTCGGGGATGAAAAGAGGAAAGAGTTAAGGTGGCCAGCAGAGCTGCAGAAGAGAGCTTTGTGAAACAGCCTTGGGACAAAAGGATGTAGAGGTCAAAGATAAGTACTCTTTGGGTTTTCAATGGAGCGTCCACATCTGAAAATGGTGAGAGGTTCAGACTTGAGTTGAGGGGAGTGAGGGAGCCTGAAATATTAGAAAGAGAGGAGGCTAAGTTTGTATGGTTAATTTAGGTCTTGAGAAATATGTTCTTGGGAATATGAGGAGAGGCTCATTAATAATTTTCCCATTTAAAGCATCCATAGAACCTCAGTGGGACAGATTGAAACTGAGGATAGAATATTCCTTTGTCTTTGCCTCAGCTCAAGTCTCTTCTCCATACTGGAAAACCAGCTTTCAGTCCTTGGGCACGTCCTAGTTCCTGCTTTGTGTTTTGGTTCCAGCTGTTTACCGCTCAATCTGTTTGTAATGAAAGAAACAGAAAAGTGCAGGGCCAGCTAGTCTAGCTGGTTGAGAGAAAGGCTGTCTCATTGAGACACAGTGTTGAAGATTCTAATTATTAGTGTTTTCCAATTTTCGTACATTGTGGGCCATTTAAAAAAATTTTCTCTTTTAAAAAATTGAAGTATAGTTGATTTACAATGTTTCAGGTGTACAGCAAAGTGATTCAGTTGTATGTTTCTTTGTGAGTGTGTTCATTTTCAGATTCTTATCCATTATAGGTTATTATAACATAATGAATATAGTTCTCTGTGCTATATAGTAGGGCCCTGTTGTTTATGTATTTTATATATAGTAGTGTATATCTCTTAATCCCAAATTCCTAATTTATCCCTTCCCCCTTTCCCCTTTGGTGACCATAAGTTTGTTTTCCATGTCTGTGAGTCTGTTTCTGTTTTATAAATAAGTTCATTTGTATTATTTGTTTAAGATTCTGCATATAAGTGATATCATATGATATTTGTCTTTCTCTGTCTGACTTACTTCACTTAGTGTGATGATCTCTAGGTCCATCCATGTTGCTGCAAATGGCATTATTTCATTCCTTTTTTGTGGCTGAGGATTACTCCATTGTGTATATACACCACATCTTCTTTATCCATTCCTCTATTAATGGACATTTAGGTTGCTTCCATGTCTTGGCTGTTGTAAATAGTGCTGCTGTGAACATTGGGGTGCATGTATCTTTTCGAATTAGAGTTTTCATATTTTCCAGATATGTGCCCAGGAGTGGGATTGCTGGATCATATGGTAGCTATATTTTAGTTTCTTAAGGAACGTCCATACTGTTTTCCATAGTGGTTGCACCAATTTACATTCCCACCAACAATGTACCATTGTGGGTAGGTTCTGTTTTCTCATTGTGGACCATTTTTCCTGGTAATTTTCTCCTTTTTAGTGGCTTTGTTTTCATATTGCCTTCTTACGAGGAATAATTTGTGACTAAGTCAATTACATTGTGCTATGGACTGAATGTCTGTGTTTTCTCAAAATTCATATGTGGGTCCCTAACCCCTAAAGTGATAATATTTGGAGGTGGGACCTTTGGGAGGTAATCAGGTCATGAGGGTGCTGCTCTCATGATGGGATTAGTGCTATAATAAGAAGAGACATGAGAGCTTGCTTCAACAGCTTGCTCTCTCTCTGTCATGTGAGGATACGACAAGAAGACAGCCATCTGCAAACCAGGAGGATTCTCACCAGGAAACAAATAGTCTGGCACCTTGATCTTGTACTTCCTAGCCTCAGAACTGTGAGAAATAAATATCTGTTATGTGAGCACCCAGTCAATGGTAATTTGTTATAACAGCCCAAACAGACTGATACACATTGTTGTAACTGAAAGTTTTGAAATCCTTGGGGGAACAAAAACCCTTTCAAATCAATTAAGAATCAATTGAGAATAACATAATATGTAAATATTATGAAGTCATACAGAGTGGGGATTTTATTCCAGTTCTCACACAGTCATTAGATGACTTCTGACAAATGGCTTAATTTCCTTGAATGTCATCAGTTTACTAAACAGAAAGATGGAGATACTGTTTCTGAAAGATTCGGACATATAAAATATGTAAGCTGATTAACACTAGGCGTGGTATATAATAAAACCTCAGTAAGAAGTAGCAATTAATCATACCCACAATAATGATTAACATTTTGCCTGACAACACCAACTGTTGGGGACAATGTGGAGCAACTGGAACGCTCATACATGGCTGGTGAGAGTGTAAATTGGTACAACCACTTTGGAAGACTTCTCCGCAGTATCTGCTGCAACTGAACAAAGCAGAACCTATAACCAGTAGTTCTGCCCCAGGTATATACCCAACAGAAGTGCATTCATGTGTGACCCAAAAGCCATGTATACGGAATGATCAGAGAAGCACAATTCACATTAGTCAAAATCCCCAAATAACTCAAATGACTGTTGATACTAGATCCAGCAGTGAGAAAAATGAACTGCTGCTGCAAACAACAATTTGGATGAATCTCACAAGAATAACATTAAGTGAAAGAAGCCAGACATAAAAGAGTACCTATGGTATGATTCAATTTATGTAAAATTCAAGGCGAGCAAACCTAATCTATGTGGTAGAAGTCAGGAGTGTGATTACCTTTGAGGAAAAAACGGCTGGTGACTAGGGCTAAAAAGAGGGTCCAGGGGCTGGTCACTTTCTGCATGTTCTTAATCATTTCTTGATCTGGTCACAAAAAATATGGGCACTTTGTAAAAATTCCTTGAGGTACATTTATAATTTGTGCACTTTTCTGTGTTTTTTTGGTTTGTTTTTTTTTTTTTTTTTTGGGGTATGCGGGCCTCTCACTGTTGTGACCTCTCCCGTTGCGGAGCACAGGCTCCGGACGCACAGAGTCAGCGGCCACAGCTCACGGGCCTAGCCGCTGCGCGACATGTGGGATCTTCCCGGACCGGGGCACGAACCCGCGTCCCCTGCATTGGCAGGCGGACTCTCAACCATTGCGCCACCAGGGAAGCCCCCTGTGTATTTTTTATAGTTAATAAAAATGTTTAAAACGGAAGCTGTTATTTCTCTGCGTTGTTGTTAGCTGTCTCCAGAGGGGTTTGCTTTCATTCTCCTCCCTTTGCGACCCCTGCTCCAGCCAGGGCCTCTTGCTGTGAAGGCAAGTCCCAGCTCTAGACTCCTTCATTGTCAGCTTTCTGCCACCCTCCTGGGTACTCTCACAGACAGCACTGTAAAGTCAGACTTGACTCTCCTGTACGACAAACTCTTCCCTGAGTGGAGAGAAGACAACAGCCCTGCCCCTCAGGCGTCATGCCCTGCCAGCCCCTCAGAGCTCTTGGTTGATTGAACTCTACATCTTGCCGAGCTTGCAAAGTCCAGGATACTGTTTAGATCTAAGCCTCTGGAGGGAGGGAGGCCCCGGTGGAAATGCTCACATTCTGAATCAGAGAATTAAAGCAGTTTTAACTGTGTGCTTGGGCACAAGTTTATTCATGGATCCTGCTATAAACTACGCTAGTGCCTAAGAGAGAGAGAGAGAGATAGATCTTGTTCTTAAAAAGGAGATTGGTTAGCTTTAAAGGTAAGACAGTAATTTGAAGCCCTAAGCAAAGTTGGTGAAAACTTCTATCACCTCGATTTCATCCATTTTCTTCCCATATGAAGACCTGTGTCTTCCAAACAAAAACATTTGGGCACCTGGTATCTACTGGACTTGGCATGATGCTTATACAAATGTTATGTCAAATTTGATCTTCAAGGCAGCTCAACAATAAAGATAACCTCAGTTCATCTTTCATACGAGGAAATTGAATTTCAGAGGGCTCTAAGTCACCCATGGACATAGACTATTAAATAAATAAGGAATAGCTGATTTTTAGGTATACCTGGTGATGGCCACAGCTGACAGTCATCAGGCTAAATACAATGAATTTCATACCCGAAGAACTAATGAGATTGATGCCAGGATTTTCTCCGCAGAAGTTCAGGGATAAATCTGTAGGTAAGTGGAGCTCAGCAAGCAGGAGTTGAACAAGCCAAGAGAAGGCAGCCTTGACATCTATACCGTCCCTTCTCTTAATCTGTACAAGTTTCATTATTCTGTCATATTGTCATTTCATGGTTCAGGTGCTTGCCTTGGGTTCCTGGCCAGGTTGCAGGCTTCCAGGGTGAGCACACACGCTTAACATGTCTCCCATTCTTACAAGGTGTCTAGGTGAGGGCTGTGCACATAATGACCCCCAATGGGCATCTGACAGTCATATTTGGTCATTACCACATCTTAATGGCCATGGAAAAATGGCAAGTACTTGGCTCTTGGTCTTTCTCTGGGACTTCTGATGTGCCCAGTAAATGGAGCCCTTCAGGACATGGTGGGTTTTCTCTTGTCAACCTGGTGGGTAACTGCCACTGCCACCCTGTCCATTCATTGCCTCAGTCACTGCTCATCAGTTAACTCATTCCTTAAGAATATGTTGATTCAAGATCAACCACAGGGGTGGCTCAAGTGACTAGAGTTGCAAGGCTGCTTCTCAGGGCTCCCTGCCAACTCCCTGGGCAGTTGTGCCTGCCCAATTAAACCCCTTGCTTCACCCTGACTGCATCTGCAGATCTTCCTCTCTCCCTTCACCTGTTATTCAGCATTAAAGGCAAACTCAATTTTATGCAGATAAATAGAGTTTAGTGGTAATGTGCCGTATGACCTTTGAAGTGACAAGATGACATTAATTTTTAGGGATTCTACCTTCTCAGGCTGTCACTGTTGAGCATGTAACTTGATGAGAAGTGGAGGTCTCTGCATTTTGAGGATGTACTTATAGTTTAACATGCTGTTTCAAATGTAAGGAGGCTCCCTCTTTAATTTTTTTTTCACCAGCTTGACAGTTTTTCAAACATATTCACTGTCAGCCCTAACAACCTGTCAACAAATGCCATTATGTGAAAATTGCCAAGATTCGCTTGAGGACTGTGAAAAGTGACAGACATGCCACACAGATAAGTTTCTCAAAAACCCAGGGCTGAAACTTTTGAAAGACACTCTGGCCCTTCCAAGGAAAAAAATGAACAGTCAGATCTCCAGGAAAAAAAAAAAACCATACACCTGTCATATCAGATATCTGTTTCTCTCCCAGGCAAATTAAGGTGTATGTGAAAGAATAAAACATACAGAAGACAATAGCTGCTGAGATCCGAGGCTGTGCCGTGTCTCCACTCTTATCAGTGAATCCAAGAAAGGAACAGAAAACTGTTTCTTTTTCTTCCACTAGAGAATTTAAGGGAAGGTCGCCTTCATTTTTAGGTTGAATGTTTCTGGGAATAGAAGAGAGGAAGCAAGAGAAACTGAGATAAAGCAAAGTGAAGCCCATCATGACATATGAAAATGAGAGCTTGTCCTAGTGTTTGGGACAGGACATATCTTGGCAGTAATATACAGCGGAAATGTAATGGGTAGTACAAAGAGCCTTGGATTTGAAATTAGGAGACCTGGATTTGAATCCCAACTCTGTTATTTAAGCAATGTCTGGCCTTGAGTTCTTTCATTTAACTCCCCCTGTCTCAGGTTCCTCACCTGTGTGCTGGAAATGGTAATACCTGCCCCAAAGTGTTGTAGTGAGGATGAAATGAGTTCATGTATGAATGGTACTTTACTCAAAACACAGATTTGAAATCTAAGACTCAAACTGACATGGGAGGAGAATGTCTCTGACCCCAAGGGTCCAAAATTCCATTTTTGATGTAATTTGGCTCTACATTTATAACTGAGGTTTCTGTTTACCCAAATTCAACTCCAGTGAAATGCTGTGTGTCTTGGGTGATGTTTCAAACCAGAGACAACCCATCCATGAACGATGGAGGTGAGAGAGGGAGGCAGGTGACAGAGGAGGGAGGGAAGCCGTCCTGGATGGCAGGTGTCTAGCCCCTCCTGTCCAAATGATGTTTGTCATTTGATTATCCACAGGCCCTGGGCCTGCTAGGTTGTGTTCTTATGGTTGTTTGGACATTTTTATTATTTTTATTTTAAACTCCAAGGCTTACTATCTGCTTCCCTCTTACATCTGATGCCCCAGAGATGAGGAATTCTCCCCTAATAAGGAATTCTCCCCTAATGAGGAATCCCCATGGGAGACCCACAAAGGGACCAAGGGAACAACTGTCCACGGCACTCTACGAGGGCAGGGAGGGTTTGCCCTCAAGTCTTGAGTGTTTTTTCCCAAGGAAGCATAGAAAGGGGTTATTTAAACAGAATTAGAGTGAAACTTCCTAGGGACCCTCCCTAACAAGTAGGGTCTGAGGTCAGTGTGCATTTCAATGCTGCATATATCTGTGTCTTTTCCCCAGGTTTCCCTAGTACCTTGCTTTCATAGCTACCTTCCCATTTTCAGATATATCTGGGTGTCCTTGGTCATCTTAGAATCTATCTTATATTCTCCTGCTGTGGTTGGGGTGTCTTTTAAAAGAGATGGAACTTTTTTCCTTCCCTATGGTTTTTCTTTGGATCTTAAGTGTTGATGCTGAACTTGTGGTTCAGAGGAATGTCTTTGGTGCTACTCAGGAGGTGTTGATTCAGCTGGGGGATCTCAAATGATGGTTGGCTTGTACCTATCAAGGGCCCTCAATATCCCATATGAAAGCCCAAGGGACACATGAGTTCTGAACTAACTGGGTGTAAAATCCACATTTGTAGGGTCATGCCTCCATATTTATGATCGACACTGTGATCAAATGTGTGGATTATGGTGATGGTGCAGGGACAAATGGAAAAGTGCAGGGAAGACATGGATACGTGGTCATGGATTTAGCCTGGGTAAAAGTTTGTAAAAATCTTGACCCTGACCCTTGTTTATCAGACAAGACAAATGTCCTCTTTAACACAGCTTACCTTCTCTGAGCCTCTGTTTCTACCAGCTGTGAAATGGAAATGATGTCTGTGTTTCAGAGCATTTGGGTAGATGAACTGAGACTGTGTGTAAGAGGATAGAGTACTCACTCTGTGACAGCTTGTGGGGTCTGATCTAGGTGGGGTCATCGTGGTCCTAGCAATTTGCTCTTGGAAACCATTTGACTTGAGAAAAAAGTATCTAAGACATTCTCCATTCTGCAAAAGTGATAAAGTTGTTGTTAATTGTGATGACGATGATAATGCAAATAATAATACTGATAGCCCTAGGTCCCTTTTATTTATTTTGTATAATGCGTTCTGTATGCATCGTATCATTTAGCCTCCCGTATAATCCATCACAACTAGATGAGTTATAAACCTCTGTTATACTCTTTCTAAAAGATGAATAAACTGAGGTCTAATTGAGTTTCATCACTTTCTCAAGGTTATACAGCTACTAAATGGAAGAGCTAGTCCCACTTCTGTCTCAGTGCAGGACTAGAGGCCAGATCTCAAAGATACGTGATTTTCACAAAGTCTAGAACTCGATTCCTAGAGTCCTTTATGCAGCTGCAGAGTTTTTCCAATTTAAACTTTCCCTTTTCTTCTCTTTGCCTTTGTGCCCTTTGGGAACAGAGCCTTCACCTTGATTTTGGCTATAACTCCCATTAACTCAAATGGGCGTCTAGCACATCTCCCCCAGCATGTTGAGATGAGATTATTTCCCATCCAGTTGTTTTAACATTGTGGGTATTGAGTGAATCTACAAACATTTAACCTTTGGTTTCATTATAAGGTTCAGAGCAGACAGGGTGTGGGGAGAAGATGAACCAGGACACAGATACCAGGAAAAGATGTATTGAAGATGTCTTTATGAGAGCACAGCATATGGAATAATAGAAAAATAATCACAAGTGCATTTGAGAAGTGGATGGATCTTTCTACTTGAACTTTGAACATTGGATAAATATTGCCAGAGTGCAGAATGGAAGATGCTAGGAGAAGGAAGAAAAACAGCCCAATGTTATACAAAATTGTGATACAATAGCTCTGTTTGCTTTTCCATTATTTAAAAAAGTAATAATATTCCTGAATTTTTAGAGTGCATCAGGGTTTCGTACACATGATTTAAAATTTTTATTTATTTACTGGTCCTCATGGTAATCTTGTATGGTTTGAAGGTTGTAGGACATTGCCTTTGGATGCCCTTGCTTTGAGTCCCACCAATACCACTTATAGGTTTGCAACCTAGAGAAAGATGATGAACCCTTCTGATAGTAAGGACACATTCATACCTCATGGGGTTATTTATGAAGTATATATTATATGAAAATAGTTTTATATATATATATATATATATATATATTATTACCCTGTACAGGGCTTGGAACTTATTAGGTGCTTATTAGATGCTGTTGTAATAAAACTATCATTTCTTTTTTTTTTTAATTTTTTAACATCTTTATTGGAGTATAACTGTTTTACAATAGTGTGTTAGTTTCTCCTTTACAACAAAGTGAATCAGTTATACATATACATATGTTCCCATAGCTCTTCCCTCTTGCGTCTCCCTCCCTCCCACCCTCCCTGTCCCACCCCTCTAGGTGGTCACAAAGCACAGAGGTGATCTCCCTGTGCTATGCAGCAGCTTCCCACTAGCTATCTAATTTACATTTGGTAAAAACTATCATTTCTGTTATTCCACATCCTTCATTTAATAGGTGGGTAAGCAAAGGCTCAGAGAGGAGACTTGAATCACGCATGGTCACACAGCTCATTCATGGCAGGGAGGGAGCATGAGGTTAGGGTCTCCTGATTCCCTTGGTGTCCATTTTTGTTGGTTTTACAGGGCATAGTTGGAGAAATGTGATTTTCCGAATCCACTGATAAAGGCTCCAGAAAGTCATTCCCAAACCACTCCCAGCTGGATCAAGTGGTTTCTGAGAACATTTCCATCCACAGCCCCGTGTGACGTCCCTTCTCCCGGCTCATGGGGGCAGCTGCCCTTCCAGTCACTGTGTCGGTAGCCTCTTGCCTGTTTTGCTTTCACTGGGAATCACACTCCTCAGGTGCCCTCAGTTACTACGTCCCAAAGCCGGGCTGGTTGGCTTTCTGAGTTCTTACAGCAGCCTTAGCTCTTTGGTTTAACTAGGTCCCTTTATGTACCCACCGTCTCTCTCCCTAGGATCTCAGAATGGGACCTCAAGTAACTGAAGGTTGCCACAAGCAGCAGCTCTCTCAGCTTCCTTTCCTCAGTTTTGTTCTCGGAGTACGTTTATGACTTCAGGGTGAATTCCACCCCACATGACGCCTTTTCTAGGCGTTACACAAGTCCTTGGACCTATGACCAGCCTCATGGGACTGATCAATTTCAGTCCAAAGAGGCCCTTTAGGTTTTCGAAGGACCCCCTTCCCAATGTCCTGATCACACGTCCTTTCTAGATGTATCTGATGTTTCCATGGAGCAGTTTATTTCTTGTTCTAAGAATCTTCCACTAGTTGTGTTCATCAGACTGGCTCCTGCAATAGAATGTGTGCTTTGAGAGCAGAAGCCATTGTATGTGTACACTGTACATAATATATTTAGTATATGGATTATATATATGTATTTCTAAAATTCTTCAATGATTCACTGCCACCATGAAGCTCTGCTGAGGTTTTGACATGTACATAGTGCTTAGTAAATGTCACTTCTCTTGAGTTTAGAGATTTCAAAGCTGGGGGTAAAGTAGAAAGAATCTGAGGAAGCTACTTGGAGAGTGAAAGGTCATAAGATCAACTTTCCTTACATCTGGAATCTAATATAGAAATGAGAATATATTCACTCTTTCTTATTCACTCTAAGTTTGTCTGCTCTCAGAGAGCATTTGGTTCCTCTTCCCAGTTTGGGGTAAGTGTAATGGGGTCAACCTCATTATGGGTATTAAATGCTGGATATTAAATGCTGTCTGCTGGCTGTTAATCAGGCTTAATTTGGAAATTGGCAGCCTCTGGAAGGATCATGATAACGCTTGTAAGATCTTCAGAGCTGGTGTCTGAGCCCATTATAAAAAGGTTTATCTATCATGTGTTCAGATGAACGCATGAGTGTTCTTATTAACGATTTTGTTCAGGGAGGGCAAGTTCCTGAGTAACACTTTAACTTCATCAGACAGAGATTAAACCCTGCCCAGCATGCATCTCATCATCCCTCTTTTCTCAACATAGGAAAGTTCATGGTGAAAAACATTATGACCCCTAATATTTGGAACTTCTGTTCCTAAGACAGAAAGCTGAGATGGATGTTTCCTGGTTCTGATGAGCTCAGAAAATATTTGTTATAATGTCAATCTGATCATGCCACTTACTGATTTAAAAAGCTTTCCATGTTGTCCCCCTGCCGATGAGATAAAGATTGTCATCATTAACAAGGATAGCAAACCCTGATCAGGTACCCACGGTCCCTAGAATCGCCTTTGTGCCTTTCCTCTAGTTCTTCTCCACATTTCTAGGTGTCTGTTTTAAGGGCACCTGGGGTTTGCTTTAATCAGATATGGTAAGCCTTACAGGTATGGAAATGATGGCCTTGAGGGGAGAAGTTTAGCAATGCTGGAATGAGTAAAAGAGATAAGGGAAATCTGAAGGAATTCTAGTCTTTTTATTTCCTTTTCTAAGTAGGTATTCAGGAACTGGGAACTTTCTTTATGCAATGTCACCTGAAGCTATGGTGAAGTAACTTCAGCGTGTTGCGGATTGGTCTGTGGACTCTCCACGTTTCATAAAATCACATGGGCTGACACCACAAATTTAATAATTCAATTGGGTGTTTATTTACTATTAAATCTGGAGATCTTCAAGGACGACACCCTTTCCTCTCCTGAGATTGATTTTCCTCCAATTCAGATTCAAAGAACATTTGTTGAATGGTTACATGTTCCAATAACTCTTTCATACCTCTTTGGTGATGGTTGGGTCCATTCTTTAAATAAGGAAACAGAAATTCAGAGAGGGTAAAAGACTTACTTGAGGCCACACAGCCAGAATCAAATCCCAATTTGCTCATTCTAAATTCTGATCCACTTCACCACTTAGCCAAGTATGGCTACCTATTCTTTCTTATTATTGACCTTTGTTTTGTCTCATTATGGGCAGCAGGGTGACTCTCCCAATCAATCATCAAAAAAACCCTCTTGGAAGTTATTTGGAATCTGTAGTATTTCTGATACAGACCAGGACTTGGGTAGAAAAGACACCCAGCCTTCCCTTTGAGATTTCATTATCTTTTCATGACTTGGCTATTGGCTAAGCACCTACTCTATCTCCCATGGTGTGCTGGGAGCTGGGGATATAACCCTGAATAAGGCTGCATGAACTTATCTTGAGGAGCTAATATTCTATGGGAGGGGGGCACGTGATAAATAAGTAAACAAATGAATAAGTAAAGTAGGTAATTGTGATCCTATGCTTAGGACTTTGAATGCAGTAGGAAGCTGAGAGAGGATTTCATTGTGGCTGAGAACTCTGTTAAATGGAGTGGACAGAGAGAAGTGGCATTTAAGCCAACACCTGGAGGATGAATGATTACTAGTTATGGGCCAATGTGGGGAAAAGCATTCCAGCTACAGGGAAGAGCGCTAAAACGGCGCACAGGTCAGGGCTTTTGTCTTGGGGAGTTTTGTTCTGTCGGCAAGACCCGACAGAGGAGTCCTGGCAGACGGTACATGCAGTCCACTGCCTGTGACAGTCTGCTAGGCAGGTAGTCTTCTAGTGACCAGCAAAACTTCTACAAGGGCAGCTTATTGCAAACCACAAGATTTATGCTCCTAGAGGGGTGGTGAGGCTGGCAAGTGCCAAGAATGTTGCCTGTGTCTGGAAGCACTGAAAGCCAAGGTCAGCCCCAGAGCACAGAAGCCTATCTCTGCCTGTGGCGGTGGCAGACAGCACGAGTCCATCATCTCCGCCGCACTGCCAGCAGTAAATCGCAGCTGGTTATTGCTAAATTCTGGGATTTGCTTCTTGGAGAAAAATAATTAACACTGGCAGGAGTTTGATTGCGTTAATTCACAGAAAGAAACACCCAAATGATAAATCCATAGTGGGAGAACTGCCCATATGTTACAGATTGGCTTAACATGGTTGAGGCATTAAATAAAAGAAGTCTGGGAAACAAAAACCTTTATCAGCTTTATTAGCATTGAACTCTGTGGCTTCCACTGGGGCTGACACACTTAATTAAAGATGCTCTGGTCTAATTAGGTTGCACATCAAATATACAAATACGAGCTTTTAAAAAGCCCAGCGATTGGAGTTTAGATTCCCTCTGGTGTGCATATTTACTTCATCCCAGCACCAGGACCTTCTCTGGTGAGATATGAACACCGTTAGGCAGTTCCAGCCTGTCTGGTAGGAGTAGGCATGTGCTTCTTTGTGCTGAACTTCTTTGCATCCAGAGGAAGGTGGAGAAAGCAGACTTTGACTTTCTTCCTTTTTCTTAAGAAGAAGGATGCATTTTGGAAAGTTCATCCAGAAAGCCCGTTTGGCCATAGTTTTGATACAGTATTTTTTGTCTTATTTATTTAGATCACCAATTGTCCTCCTCCTCCTCCTCCTCATCATCACAATCATTACCCTTTACTGAGGGCCTAATTTGTATTGGTTGCTATTTTATATTCGTTTACTTATACTATTGTGGCTTTGGGAAAGTTACTTAACATTAAGTAACTTTTAAAGTCTTAGCTCTCTATTGCTGCATAACAAATTACCCCCAAACTTAGTGACTAACAGAACAAACATTAATTATCTCACAGTTTCTGTAGGTCAGGAATCTGAGCACAGCTTAGCTGAGTCCCCTGTTTCAGCTGTCAGCCAGGCCTGTGATCTCATCTGAAGGCTGAACTGGGGGAAGATCCACGTCCAAGTTCACTCGTGTGGTTGTTGGAAGGATTCATTTTTCTCACGGGCTGTGGCCATGTGCTCCCCATTGGCTATTGGCTGCCACATGGGAGTCTGTGGGGCAGCCCAGGGGAGTGAGATGGACATCCAAGATGGAAGCCGTCGTGTTTTTATAAATTCATCTCAGAAGTGCTAGTAGGTTCAGCCCACAGTCAAGGGGAAAGATCCCACAAGAGTGACTACCAGCAGGCCGGATCATGGGTGCCATCTTAGAGGCTGCCCAGCACATCACTCCTCTCTGGGTCTTCAGCTGTCACAGGAGGCAGTGATAATACCTACCTTAGGGGGTTTTGTGAAAATGAAGCATAAAGGTTTTGGACAATACCTGGTACCTCATAAATTTTCAGTAAATGATCGCTGTCACTGATGTCTTTCAACTCTTTCAATGTGGATTAAACATAAATATTCACATTCTAGAGATGAAGCACCAGAAGCTTAAAAAGGCAAGATGTCCTGGTCGTGAGTACCCTCCTGTACTTCGCCTTGAAAATTCCCCACCTTCCTGAACTCTGTCTCTGCTTCCTCAACTCAGTGATACCCGCCACACTTTGTTACAGTTTCCTTGTCCTGTGCTGTAGTCCAGAAAGTGCCTCCAGGCAGAAAGCCTGGGGTAATTGGAGTGCTTACCTCATTTACTTCTTGTCTCTCACAAGGTTTAAAGTCCTGTGATGATTGTTGTTCAGTGTCTGAAACCAGCCATTTCATGTATCCTCTCTCATTTTCTAGTTGTGCATGGCTCTATAGAAAGTCCAGTACTGCTTATGTACTGCTTATGTCAGCATGGACAAAAGGGCAAATTTCTCTCCTTAGTTCAATTAAAAATTATATATACCTATACATTTTCTATATTAATTTATATTGTAAGAAAGTGAGACTGTTCAAATAAATCTAGGGCATATGCATTGAGGAAACCGGAAAAGGTTGACATTTTGGGTTTCTTACTCTTCAGTGATTTATCAGTCAAATTTACTTGGGTCTATGACAACCTCTCTTCTCAAATACTTGCTTTCTAGTTGTGAAATAGAAAATGGTGAAATCTAGTTATGTGGCCCAACCAGCTCTGAAGAAGGGAAACCTGCAGAGGCCTTCTGTTGTAAGCCTCCCATCTTGGGATAGAGAACAAAGTATTTCTAAAATTAATTTTTTTCTAGGAGAGTGTTTCTTAGGGCTTCAGTAATCCATGGACTCCAGTAAAATTGCTATTGTTTGCGTCGATTTTTAAGTTCTATGGGTCTCTACCTGTTTTCAGTCTACCTGTTGCCTCAGATGACAGCTTCTGTCTGATGTACTGGGAAAATCTGGCAGTGAATGTATTTACCTAATGCACAGGGGACAGAATAAAACCAAGGCTGGGGTGCCCAGATCTCTGCTCTGCCATAGTTATCTTGGAGGGGGTTCTTTCTCTTGTCCAAGAAGCAACTGAGTGGGACATACGGAATGGATGGTTCAGCAGCCACCACCTCCAGTGTCCCAGGTTCCAGTGCAAGTTCCTGGCCAAACTGGGAACCAAGAATGTCTCTATCTCCTTCCTGATTCATCCTTTCTTTTCAACAACCTCCTGCAGCAATATTGTGCCTCATTAACTCCCAGGAACCTTGGCAGCCAGGGAGTCCCCTGATATGCTTAACCCACCTGTCCTTCCAGGCTGACCTCCCCCCACCCGCATTCAAACTAGAGCTGTCCATTGTTTCCTTCTCTTGGGCTCCTGAGAGCTGACAACCGTAAATAAGTGATTTTCTATGTGCTTGTTTATGTCTGTATCCCCTATTAGTTTGTAAGCTCCATGGACGTGAGGGATGCTGTTTGTCATTGTCACCCCCTTGCCCAGCACAGGAACCATTTGTAGTTTGAATAAAGGCATGAAAGGATATACTCGGCAGTACCTCAGTGTTAAGACCTAATTTGGTCTTAGAAGGCCTGAGATCAAATCCCAGCTCATTAGCTTGGAGGTTTTTTTAAAGTGCCTTTCCTTCTCAGGAGCTCCGATTGCCACCTCAATAGTTGTTGGGGGATCTCGTTGCTGCTGTGAGTTTGGAAATGCGAATGTGTCTCCTGGAGGGCTAGTTACTGGTATTTGGTCCATGTTTGGTAGAACCTGAAGAAATTTTCATTCTGACATGCACCATGTCGTTCACTTAAAAAAATTAACCGTGATGTGGTATACTCAAAAGTGCCCTGGGCTTCCCTGGTGGCGCAGTGGTTGAGAGTCCGCCTGCCGATGCAGGGGACACGCGTTCGTGCCCCGGTCCGGGAAGATCCCACATGCCGCGGAGCGGTTAGTCCCGTGAGCCATGGCCGCTGAGCCTGCGCGTCCGGAGCCTGTGCTCCGCAACGGGAGAGGCCACAACAGTGAGAGGCCCGCGTACCGCAAAAAAAAAAAAAAAAAAAAAAAAAAAGTGCCCTAAGTCAAAATCCAGGTTTGTGTTCTAGGTCAGTCTCTTACCAGCTTCGTGTCTTTGTCAGTTACTTTAACTTCTTTGAGCCTTGCTTCCCTCATCTGTAAAAGGGGGATAATATTATCTCCTACCTCCTGGAGTTGCATGGGGGTGAGTTAGTACAGAGTTCATAGAGAATTCACAGAGCACTCTGGTGTGAAGTCAGCTCACTGAATGGCAGTTCCTACTATACTGGATAATCTCAGATGCATCAGCCCATATAGAGCGCTACGTGGTTATTCGACCTTCGAGATGGTGATATTAAAATGGTTTAGAATTCAGGAATGCCACATAGACTTCTTATTGTGTCTGAATTCTTAGTACGTGATAGTAGCTGCCTCTAGATTTGTATTAAGAGGGATTCTGAGGTTGCCTGCAGGTTCAGAGAAACGGATGCCATGATGGATGGATTAGCAATCCCTGCCCTGGTAATAGTGGCAGCTCACATCTCATACACTGGTAATCTCTGAGTCTTCTCAGTGAAACTGTGCTGGTGGTCCAGTGTGGGGTGAAGGATGAGAGATTTGCGCATTGAATGGGGAAAGAATAAGAAGGGAGGTTTGGGCAGCTCTCTTCTGGGAGATGCTGTATCCCAGACCGTCCTGACTGTATCTCCCCAGGATGGTTCACCAGGGTTGCCAAGCTCCTTCACAGTGGAGAGAGGGTCATATCCAATCTGTGTGTTTAATGGTCCCCTCTTTGTTGCCCTGTGTTTGCCTCTACTGCAGACTCTGAATTTGTTTGCTCAGAGTTTCAGGGCTCATTAAGCAGGCCAAGTTGGGCTTTCCCGAAAGAGCAACCAGTTGCTTTTTGGATGATTGTTGGCAACCTTTTCCTTTGATTTCTTTGCTACTCCTCCAGGCATGCTCTTCACTGATTCTTAGCTAATTGGAGGATTTTTGTCTTCTCAGAGGTGGTTGACCTTTATGTCAGCCCTGCTGATGACCTGTAATTATTAACCAACGTAACAGATTGGTGATGGGGACTGTGAACAAATAACAGGACGCATTTTGTGGAAAGGACCCTAAAGTGGAACACTTTCCAAAGGCTTGTCTCAGTGAAGTAAAAGAATGCATGCAGATATGCCTGGGAAATTTAAAATTACCATAGAAATGCTCGCCATTTTGTTGTTTTTCATAGAGGATTTAAAAAATGACTTTTCCTCCTGGTGCTTTGCCTCACAAGCTTCTTAACTTTCAGGTCTTAGCTTAAATGTCACCGCTTCAGAGATGCCTTTCCTGACCATCCTGATAAAAGTAGCCCTCCACCGTTTGCTGTTGCTCTAAGAGATTATCAACTGCTGAAATAACTGTTTATGGACGTGTTTAGCATTTCCTTGCCTATTTATTTTGTTTCCTCCACTTTAAGATTCATGAAGGGGTTTGGGTCAGTCTAGTTCACCAGTCTGTCTCCAATATCTAGTATGTGCCTGGTACATAATAAGTGCTCAATAAATATCTGTTGAATAACTATTTGGGACAAAACATGGTATAGCAATAGGATTAGTGTGGGACTAAAATAAATGCAATGTTGGGTTTGTGTCCTGGTTTCATTTCTCATTAGCTGTGTGATGTTAGGAAAGTTACCTTAATTCTTATTTATAAAGAGAGAAAAATCAAAAGGAAGTGATGAATGTAAGCACTGTGTGCAGTAACTACCATGGGGTAAGTCCTTTATAAATATTAGCTGTTATTATTATTAAAATGAGTGGATATTGTTCATTCACTTACTCATTCAACAATAATTTACAGAGTATTTATTTATTATGTGCTGGACACTGCCAGGAGGATTTTCTTCCAGCGAGAACTGAGCATCTGCCAGACATGATAGCCTTAATTCCTTTTTTTGTTGCTCTTCTTTCCCCCATTCTGGGGCAAATCTACCTGGCTCAAGAGCTACTTTAAAATTTCCTCCCAATGCAGAGTGGTCTCTTAATTCCGTCTTCTCCAAAGAAGAGCTACTGGATTAGAAAGAAAAATGGATCCCAATACAAGACAAAAAGCCAGTGCTGAGAAAATATGACCTTGTTAGCTCTAAGAGTATGATATGGGAGTTCAGGTACATAAGTAAGCAAAGGATGAAAGTGATACTTGTGACTTGAAAGATGCTAAGATTTACACCCAGATCAAAGACTCTTGTAATGAGTGCCTACTGTATGCCAGATGCTGTGCACTTAGACATTCTCATTTTTATTCCAGATTTTCACCCTCTGATACCCTCTACCATCTTCTTCTAAAATCAAGTAGGTGCCACTTCTCTTCAACTCCAAAGCCTAATTTTGACCCCCAGGTCAGATCCTCTGTCCTCCCCATGGGGACCACTTCTCCTTTCTTTGAATTCTCTTAGCATCTTGTTTTCACCCCCCTTATGGTAATTTTATGGGACTTAAACTCTCAGCTCCCTGTTGACATTAAATAGAGAGATGGAGAAGAATATGCGCTGGCAGCTCTGTCAAATCTAGAAAAGGGGCAGCACAAGGGTGAGATTCCTGTGATTCCAGCTATTCTATCACCCCCACTTCAATTTTATGAATTTATCTGGAATTTGTGGGCATGTCTCAAGCTGACCAAATTCATGAGACTATTACATAAATAAGAGTCAATATATTGATTTTCTGTGGGAAATTTCATTGCCACAGGGGTAGGAATACTTGTTTTAGGTGTTTAGAGCTATCTCTGGGACTCCTCACTCCCTGGAACTTGCCACTATGTCCAGATGCCCCTTTTCAACTGCCCCAGCCTGTGACGGGGACTAATTGCTGACACATTCCTCTTTCCCTCTCCGTACATCCAAATGACCGCCAAGCCCTACAGATTCAGCCTCCTCGGTGTCTCTTGAGTAGGTTCACTTCCCTCCATTCTGACCTGCAGTCTCCAAGCGCAGACTCCCATCACCTTCCCAACCACATCGCCTTCTAAATCTCATTTTCCTTCACTTTCACTGCCTGTCCACACCACATCAGAGGGGTTGCTCCCAAAACTCAGTTTCGGGATTAAGTCCAATCCTGAACTTCTGTAAAGTGTTTGAAATGAATTGTTGCTCCCTCAGTCTGAAAGATGAATGTGCCCTGCAGATGAATCAAACATTCAACTCAGGTTCTCATCTTGCCATGCTCACTGTTAAAGGATCCTTCTAACTTGGGATCTGTTTCCCTCCCAGGGACGCTCTTCTGTCTTTCCTCCTTGGCCACCATATGCATGAATAATTCATGCTGGGCCCCGGCACCTAATATGCTCTTCCTGAATACTCTCTTGAGAGGCGTCTTTCTATTTGGACTGCCGCTCTGATGTGGCAGAAAGAAATTAGCGTTCAGGACAGAGACAGCTCATTATTAATGCCCTTGGGGTGAATTCTAGCTGAGAAGGGTAATAGGAGCCTCTTCCTCGAGCGCCAGTTTCAGACAACTAAGAGAATGTTCTTTAGCAGAAACATGCCATTAAAAATATTTATTTTCTAGCAAAAATGCTAGGTGAAGATACCATGGAAAGTTTCCTTTTCCAGGGGCAATATTCCCTGAGCGCACATCTCAGGGGGCACTAACCCCTCCCCTAGAATAAAGAGAAACAAATAACCTACAAACACAGCTCCAATTACATGACAACTTTCTGGAAGACCACTGATGCTCTTCTGGGCAACTGACAAATTCTCGTACAAATCTATGGTTACCTTACCACCTGGACCAAATGTTTATCATTTTGATGTTCTCCCTTACAGATACTGCCCCACCCCCAATCCTTTGAGGTTTTTACTATTTACCCCATTTCAAAAGTGATGAACTTGAGATAAGAAAGTTTAAGAAATGTTCAAAATTATTTCCCCGTTAGTGTCAGAGCCAAGATTTGAACCAAGGTCTGTTTGTGTACAACACACAGTTTCTTTCTGTTCTGATTCCAAAATAAAGAAAATAAAACATTTAATTTATCATTAAAAACAACTTTTAATCATGACCTTTAAATAACTTTCCTAATTTCTTCACTATGGGAATATTTACAGAGAGCATTTTCAACTTTTCAGGAGGAATTCAGAGACTGAGTAGGAGACATTGACTCCATTCATCCACCAACACAATGTGCTTGAATCTGTTTCCAAGGGGGAGAAAAGAGAACAAGGGAAGAAGTCAGAGGAGGGGGAGCCACTGAGAGAACTTAACTTTTTAAAGTTATGAAACAGTACACGCTCATTGTACACATTTTAGATAAAACAGAAAAGTATAAAAAAACAACAAACACCGTATTTAATACCATGCTAAAATATGGTGGGCATCTATTATTTGTCTGCTCAGCCCCTCATCCTTGCTTTTCCCCTTTGCCTTTGGAAACTTAGTCTTTATTTTTTCTGGTAATTTCCTTTCCTGCTTCAACTTTATGGTTTCCTAGAAACTTCCATTTTGTTCCATGATTCTTAACGCTCCTCCCACTGTCCTCTAGAGGCCACAAATGACTGATCGGGGAGGAGCGACTGACCCAGGATGGGCTAGTCACAGCCCTTCCCTTGGATTTTTAAATGTGGGATCAGAAAGAGCATCTGTCTTTCTCCACTAGTGGAAGGTGTGAGGTGAAAAAACAATTAAATACTCAATACTCATATTTCTACAAAGTGGTGAAAATCCGTTTCTAGTGACCAGGCATAAGTATGCCTGCCTAGGTTTAATTCCTTATTTTACTCTTTAGCACCTGTGTGACATGGGCAAGTCATTTCACCTTTCTGTGCCTCAGTTTCTTCATCCATAAAACGGTATTGTGCTGAGGATTAAATCTGTTAATAAATGTAAAGTGCTTGGATCATTGATATGCACACAGTAAGCACTATATAAATGTTCGTTGTTGCTGGTAGCGGCAGCAGCAGTAGGAGCAGTTGTGGTCATCGTGGTAGTATTGTGTGCAGAAAGATGCAGACACCCGAGTGGGTAAGAGAATCCTGGTGGCATTCCTGTTTCTTGGTTCAGGTTTGTTTCTAAGATCGGCTGCAAATTTGTTCTTCCCAGGGCTTGGTCTTTCCAACTGTCCTGAGATTCTGTGAATCAAACTACTCCATTTTTATCTAATCTGATTGACTAGAGTTTCTTACACTTGCCAACAAGAGTGTAACAACTAAATTTATTGGCACTTAACATGTTTAATATAAATGAGTTAATTATAAAAGTAATATAACACATACTCCTGCCCATTAATTAGAAATAAAGTTTAATATTTTGACTTTTTGCTTCAGATTTTTAGTTTTATAATTACCATGATTACATAAAATGTGACAGATATTGTTGAAGCCTCCTTTGTACCCCTCACCAGCTTCATTTCCCTTCCCCGCTCCCCAGGGAAAACTATCTTGGCGCATATCCTTCTCTTCCATAGTTTTATACATTTATTACATGAGCATGTATCAGTAGATAAACCTGGTATTAAAATGCGTTAGTGGTACATTATGCAGTGCTTATCTTTCTGCAATTTGCTTTTAAAATTCAACATACTTATAAATCAAGTTCTTTCATCTTAGGTGTTGAATTTTTTTATTCTTTGAATATAACATAATTGATTTCTTTCCTGATGAACACTTAGGTGTTTTTTTCTTATTTATTTATATATTTACTAATTTTCCTCTCACAAACCATTAACATGTTTACTAATTTCTTCTTGTGTATGTGTGTGAGCATTTCTCTGAAATATGTACCTAAGAGAAGTGGGGTTACTGGTTGGCAAGGTTCGGGTGTTTTTAACATTACATTTTAACATTTAACCTTTTAACACTAGATGCTGTCAAACTGCCAAAATAGATACTTACCAGTAGCATATGCGTGGTCCCTCCAACATTCGATATTATTATTTTAAAAAATGTGCCAATCTTTTGGGTGAAAATGGGATTTTATAGTTGTTTCAACTACATCTCCTTGATAAATGGAAAAGTTGAGGAACTTTTCATGTACTTTTTGATCACTCATAATTCCTTTTTAATGAATTGAATGCTTGTAGCTTTTGCTGATTTTTCTATTGAGTTATTTGTCTTTTCCTTATTGAGTATTAAACATTCTTTATACATTCTGACGCTAACCAATCATGAGTTAGAGGCATTATCCCAGCTTAGGACCTGTCTTTCATATTTTTATGTTATCTTCAGTTATATAGAAACTGAAATTTTACTCTTAGTCAGAATTCTCATCTGTTTCTTTATGATTGGTGCTTTTTGATGACTTAAGAAATAATTTCATAGCATTGTTATAAATATATTATTTTATATTTCCTTCCTGTTAAAATTTTGATTTTTGTTTTTAGGCTTTACACATTTATTTCACCTAGAATTTATTTTTTTGTTGTATAAAGTAAGGCTTTATTTTTTCTTCCTATATAAAAATAATTTGTAGCAGAATATTTTAATAAATAGTCCAACATAGAAAGCAAAGGGAAAAGGATGTGGGAGAGAGATGAATTAGGAGTTTGGGATTAGCAGATACAAACTGCTATATATAAAATAGATAAACAGCAAGGTCCTATTGTATAGCAAAGGGAACTATATTCAGTATCCTGTAATAAACCAGAATGGAAAAGAAAAAAAATCATCCAGACTTTCCTCACCAATTGGTAATGTCAACTCTTGTTATATCAAGTATCCATATATATGTGACTGTTTCTTGGTTCTCCATCCCATCCCATCCCATTCCATCCCATGTTTTGTCTGTCTATCCCTGAGTCATTCTTAATTGCTATAGTTTAAATATCATATCTTGTGGGGATATGCCCATGGTGGTTTTAAAACTTATCTGTAAATTCTTTAACTATTCTCCCACCAAGAGGTCTAATTCCCCACCCCTTGATTCTGGAAAGGCTTTAGTGCTTATTTCTAACTAATAGGATGTGGTGGTAGTGATGTTGTGTGACTTCTAAGGCTAGATCATAAAATGTGATACAACTTCTATCTGGCTCTCTTGGGACATTTTATTTTGGAACCCAGCTGCCATGCTGTGAGGAAGCCGAGCCACCATGTGGAGGGGCCAAGTATAGGTGTTGCAGACAACAGCCCAACCTAGGTCCCTGCCCCCAGTCAGGGTCACCTGCCATACAGGTGACTGAATGAACCTTCAGATGACTCCAGCCCGAAGCAGTATTTCTAGCGCCCCCTGCTGATACTTTTTGGTACAGAGATGAGAGGTTTCCACCAAGATCTGCCCAAATTGTAGATCTGCGGAGAAAATAAATTGTTGTTTTAAACAACTTAGATTTGAGGTGGTTTATTACATAGCACTGTATATTGGAACAGTTTCCTCTCATTATTCTTTACAATTGTCTTGAAATTCTTGGCTTTCTTCTTCAATATGAATTTTAGGATCTGTTTGTCAACTCTATAGGATTTTTTTTTTTCATATGGTAGTTGCATGTTTAGTTTTTTTTTTTAACATCTTTATTGGAGTGTAACTGTTTTACAGTGGTGTGTTAGTTTCTGCTTTACAACAAAGTGAATCAGTTATACATATACATATGTTCCCATATTTTAATTGTAACTGTATTGAATTTATAGATTAATTTGGAGAGACTTAAATTTTAATGGTGCTATTTTTCTTCCTTATAAATGTAGTGTATTTCCCCATTTATAAATTTTATATCTTTCAATGATTTTTATTATATTTTCCCCACAAGTCATGTACATTTTGATAGTTTCATTCCTTAATTAAGTACCTTGAGTTTTTTCTATAATATTTTCTAATTGGTTAGTGCTGGTTTGTAACAATGTTATTTATTTATTTTTATTTTTATCCAGCTATCTTGCTCAATTATTCTTTTAGTTCTAGTAGTTTTGTTTTCGTATGTAATTCTTAGGATGATATGTAATTTGTATATAAAAGCAATATTTTCTTTTAATTTCTAATCTTTAACTCTTATTTCCATTTCTTGGCCTATGTCATGAACTAAGACCTCCAGAACAATGGGACAAAAGTGATTATACAGGACATATTTGCCTTTTTCCTGACTTTAAAAACAATGTTTCTAATATTTTACAATTAAGTATGAATTTTATAGTAGGTTTTTAGAAATCAATTTGTATCAGGTTAAAAAATTTTCCTTCTATTTTTAGCTTTCTAAGATTTTGTCATGAATGAGTATTCAATTTTATAAAATTTTTTACTTGTATCAGTTGAAATGATTGTTTTCTACTATTGAACCATCCTTGCACTTCTAAGATAAAAATCTGCTTGATCGTCTTTTTCTGCTATATAGGGTCATGAAAGCTGGGTTATCTGGGATATAGATAACATTTCATGAGCCAGTCTCCAATGGCTTGATGATCCTTTTTGATTTCCCTTTATATCTCAGTCTCATAGGCAGCATTGAGTACTTCTATCAGGAGGTATATAACATCTGCTTGTATCTCTTTTTGTGATGTTAAAATGTATCAGTGTGTTCAGGTATGGTCAACTCCATCCTTTTATAAAATTTCCCACCAGCTTATCACCCAATAGCTTAATTGGTCATTGATAATTATTGCCAGGATCCATCATTTAATTAAAGGTTGCAAAGTAGTGATATTCCATCTTTTCTTCTTCATTTTTTACCTGGAATTCTTTAGAAAAGAAGAACTTTTATTCCTCTCTCTTCTTCTTCTTCTTTAAAATTTTCCCCAAGGTAGAATTCATAAAGGAAAGGGAGGGGAAATATTTGATTTTTCTCCTCTTTGTTTTCCAGTTTTCAGTAATAAGTAAATTTCCTAGCACCTTCCAGTGGTGACTGTCTTAGTCCTTTTGGTCTGCTATAACAAAATATGACAGACTGGGAGATTTACAAACAACATAAATTTATTTCTCACAGTTCTAGAGGCTGGAAGTCTGAGATCATGGTGCCAGTGTGGTCAGTGGAAGGCCGTCTTTTGGGTCTCAGACTTCTTGTTGTGTCCTCACGTGGTGGAAGGGACTAGGGAGCTCTGTGGAGTCTCTTTTATGAGAACACTAATCCCATTCATGAGGGCTCTGGTCCTCATGACTTAAGCACCTCCCAAAGATCCCACCTTCTAATACCGTCCCCTTGGGCATTAGGATTTCAGTATATGAATTTGGGGGCGACACAGACATCCAAACCATAGCAATGAGAAATTTAAAAAAAGAATATCCGATAAACACGTGCATTTTAACATGATTGATGTGTTTCAATCAATGACAGATATTATTCTTTTTGTGTTCAAATTGCTCCATCTTTGGCCAGTGGAAGTTACTTTAAGCTGGCTTCTGAGTCCTTTTGATGTGAACCCAGAAGTCTTGGTGACTCACACTTTCCTGCTCGTCTCTGGGCTCATCTCATACATTTCTTGTGCTATCTGCAATCAGCCATTTCTCCAAGGAGCAAATGCTTCCTATCAGTGAGAGAAGATATTTTGAGACTGCAGTCTGAACACGGGGGTGCTCTTTGTATTGGCTCGGTCATTTTGCACAGGCCTCTTCTGCAGACAGCTCTAGGAAAAACTTATTTTAAAGAACAAATACAGTCTGAGTAGGTAGTGACAATATAAATGCTCAAAAGAAATATTTCTTTGCAGTTCTTTTTGACCTTAGGATATATCCATTCAAGACTCATGGTCAAATTATTGCATTTTAAAATCACTTGATGATGTCTCTTGATGGTGTTTTTTACAGTTAGGTTCTTTTTTCACTTAGTTTTCAATTTTGAAGTAGGTTTTCTTATTCTGATTTAAATTTTTAATACAATTTGGTAAAACATTTACATAGTTCCAGAGGCGAGTCTGAAAAACAAGATATGTTCAGAGAAGTCCAGCTTTTGCCCTGACCCTCTGCGCTGTTCTTTTCCTGTCCCTACATGGCACCTTTAATAATAAGCAAACTCACTTACACACATATTCCTTCCTTAACTAAAAGGTAACATACTCTACATGCTTTTCTGCTCCTTGCATTTAAAAAATTAACAGTATTTTCTGATGATCATTCCATAGCTATATATATTTTATTCCTTTTTATAACCACATACAGATGGATATTTGGGTTGTTTCTAATTTTT
Source organism: Physeter macrocephalus (assembly GCF_002837175.3). NCBI lineage: Eukaryota > Metazoa > Chordata > Mammalia > Artiodactyla > Physeteridae > Physeter > Physeter macrocephalus. Next base: position 48,642,984 of record NC_041230.1, on the reverse strand, counting down.
TGCTATTACAAATAAAGCTTCAGTGAATGTATGTACATATGTATGTGTATATATACATATATGTGTGTGTATATACATATGTAGTCAAAGTTCATAGGTGTGAAACTATTTAGCTGTGAATGTAATAGGTGTGAAATTCTATTTAACTGTAGTTTTACTTCTCACGTTTCTTTTATTAGCAAGAGTCAGCACTTTTTTCATACACTTAAGAGTCATTGTGTTTCTTTTTCTGTGAACTCCTGTATCTTTCGTCCTTTTTTCTACAGGATTGTTGGGTTTTCTTTCTCTATTTATAGAAACTTTTAATATACTCGAGATGTTAACTTTATTGTGATAGAGGGTGCAAATATTTCTCCGTTTGTCATTTGCTTTTTACTTTGCTCTTCCCCGCACTTATTGAAACAATTTTGCTGTTTATTCTTTAAATTGTTCCCTTCATCATTACCCCATTCCACCCTTCTGACCTCAACATTCACTGGCAAAGAGATATATTTAAAATGCTTAAAATGCTTTAAAATGCTTCTAGAAAAGGCAGAGATGAGCCCTTTCTTCCAGGGAGCTATGATTGCCTTCAGGAGAGAGGCTCTTTGTGACCAAGAACTGCAGTTCCAGAAAGAAATCTACTTTGCCATGAATATTTGGGAGGGAGCTCTGGAGAATCCAAGTCACTGGAATTATCTGAGCTGTGGAAAGAACTGTGGCCTGATGCCAGAAGTCGGGGTTTGACTCCAGTTTTCTGATCTATTGGCTGTGTGACTTGGGTCAAGCCAACTTACCATCATTGAGACTCATGTCACCTCCCTCGCAAGGTGACGTTGTCCATGAGTGCTCAAAGATGTAATGGCACTTGGCATTGAGTTAGCCCTGTCTGTTCGCTAGTTAAAGGTGAAAAGGTGCCCCTTTCCCACAATATGGGTGGAGAAATTTTAACTCATTCCTTTCCTGGTCATCATTTTTCCTACTCATCAAGGGCAACTGGTTACTTTTTCCTTCCTCTATGTCTGTGGTTCTTTCCAGCAAGCAAGCAAGTTTCCATTTTCCTTTTTTGAAGCCCTTTACTTCCCATCAGTTCACAGACCTCCCACGGAATACCTCCCACCAGCTGCCAGGCCTTGATATTTCATAGCTGAGTTACAAGTACCTTAGGTAGGTCGGGAATGCCTGCATGCCTTCCTCTCAGGCTGTTGCTGGGGGATCTGATGGTCTCATCACCTAATATTTTCTGCCAAACCTTAGATATTGTGCCTGAAATTGTATCATTGCTCATTTTTTTTGCCTTCAGTTTTAATATACGACATGAAAATAGTACAAATTGTAAAAGAGGAAGCAAATATTCTTGGGGATATTTTACAATGTGTGGCTAAGTCCACCTGTGTTGTATATATTTGGTTGCTTCTGTTAGTTCTACATCCAAAACATCTCTTCCATCCAACCAGTTCTCCCCATTGCCACTGCCGCCTTCTTTGTCCGAGCCGCCAAATGTCTCCTGCCTGTATTACTGCAAATGTTTCCTAGCTGTATTCACCTCTTTTTAAAAAAAAAAAAAAAAAATTTATTTATTTATTTTTGGCTGCGTTGGGTCTTCGTTGCTATTCGCAGGCTTTCTCTAATTGCGGCAAGCGGGGGCTGCTCTTCATTGCGGTGCACGGGCTTCTCATTGCGGTGGCTTCTCTTGTTGTGGAGCATGGGCTCTAGGTGCACGGGCTTCAGTATTTGTGGCACGAAGGCTCAGCAGTTGTGGCTCACGGGCTCTAGAGCGCAGGCTCAGTAGTTGTGGCGCACGGGCTTAGTTGCTCTGCGCATGTGGGATCTTCCCGGACCAGGGCTCGAACCCGGATTCTTAATCACCGCATCACCAGGGAGGTCCCTGTATTCACCTCTTACTCAGTTGCAACCCAGTCCCCTGCAGAAGCTGACATGAATACATCACTACCTGGTTGGAAACAACCCAGTGTCTTCTCATTGTACTTAGAGAGAAATCCAGCTCCCTGTCCCATCTACAAGGCTTTGTATGGTCTGATCTACTTCTCTGACTTCCAACTTGTTTAGTGTCCCCATCCGTCAAACCAGCCAAGTTCCTTCCTGCTTTACGGCCTTTGCACAGGCAGCTCTCTCTGCCTGGGATGTTCTTCACGGAGCATGCTCTTGTCACTAACAACGTCTTATTCTCGATTTTGCTTCAATGTCAGCATCTCAGAGAGGACTTTCCTGACCCTTCTATCAAAAGCAACTCCCTGACTCCAGTCACTCTACCAGGTGGCTCAGTTTTATTTTCTTCATAGCACTCATATCTGGCACCTTATTTAAATGTGTCAGCTGATTCACGGCTGTATCCCCGGTACCTAGAACTCTGCAGAGTATATTGTAGCTATATAGTAAACATTTGCTGAATGAATGACCTAATGAAAAGTGTACTTGTGCCCGTGGCATGGGCACATCTGGACAGTCAGCAACCGAGGAGGCCCAGTAACATGAGACATTTTGCTGAATGGAAATCCCACACACCGGCCTCATGTTCTATTCTGTTCACCTAGCCTTTATGTTTATTGCCTTAACTGATCTCACCTGTGAGCCATCAGGGCCGCTCCTGGGGTTGCATTTTACAGATGAGGACACTTTGCTAGACTGTTTGCTAAATGTTACACTGTGGCTGAGGCAGGGCAGGAGCTGCTGTTACCGTGCAATGTTTTTCTGTAAGGTCCTTTCCTCCTGCTCCGGACTGCAGGCAGAGAAAGTGAAGATGAAACGAAATGAGTCATTCCTGCAGAGCATACCACTCGACTCAGGGAGTCAGTTTTCCAGAGACTTAAAATAAATGCCCAAATTGAGATTGGAACAGAAAAGTAAGCAAAAGCCCATTTCAAAGAAAGAGTAATATATATTTATTTTTTAAAATGCCACAGTTAGAAGAAGGAGGAAGACGGGTTGCCAAGATTTGGCATAACTGTATTTCACAAGCTCCCGTCTGGAGCTATTTCTTTGACTTCAGCGGGTCGTTTTTTATGTGGCAGCTGGGAGATGGGGTTGCAATGGTGCCGGCTCTTGGTTTGCTTGGTCAGTTAAATTTAGGGAGAATCAGGGCTCTTCAAGGTCTGTTTATTGCTTCTTCCCCTTCAGCTCAGGGTGGAATAGAGATAACAAGGCAGCTTGTGGGAAACATTTCTAGGCTTTTTAAGGAAGGTGAGCAGGGTGCTGGTGTCCTGGGAACGTGGACCCCTGCTGGCCTTTCCTTAAACCACTGTTCTCAAACCCTTTCTCCTCCTGGTTGTTTCTGGCTGGCTTCATTACAGCCGAACTACAGAGAAAACAAAACAAAACTGAAATCTGCATCCAACAGGCTCATACACAATAAATATTTGGGAACAAAAGTGGTAGAATTCAGTCAGACTGGCGGGTAAGCATGTATCCTTGACATTGCCAGTTAACTAACTTCTCCACTAGGAAATCTGCTTTCGCCTCCACAGACTGTCATGTTGAAGAAACCATTTTATGAGCACTGTATCATTTTATGATGTTCTTTTAAAAATGTTTATCTCAATAGGCTTTGGAACTGGAAACAAAATCATTGCTTCCTTCTCTATCTACACCCCCTCCCCCAGGAAATAGCTTCAGCTTTCTGATTTATTTTACTTTTAATAAAATATTGAATGCCATTTTCTCTAATTATTTCTTATTGAATGTACTCCTTAAGTCCCCTTTTTTCAAATAAAAAGAATAAAACCGACCATGTAATAGGACAATGGTTCTATCACTACTGATAATTATACATTTTGTTCTCATTGTAATTGCCCTGGTTTGAACTGTGCTTATTTTAGCAGAAAGCGTTCATTATTTTATCAACAACTGGCAGACCCCGCTGGTATTTACTGACTTTTCTTTAACCAAAACAAGGATTATAGCTCCTATCCATGGCTCAGCTGCTAAATCTTTGCTAAGAAATTTGGGAACCCCTTTTGAATGAAACACTGTACGAAGCTTTAAGCATTCTTTGCAACTGAGTTGTATTAAATGATAGACAAAAAAAGCCCTCTGAAGAATTGGTGCTTAATTACAACTTAATTAGCATAATTATGCATGCTAATAGCATCTCAAATGAATAGCAGTTGTCAGGAGGTTGGGACCATCTGTAAGAATGTCGGATTAATACATCATTTTTTATTTCTAACAACGCTGTAACTCTTTCCCTGAAAGTGATTTTCATTAATCAAGTTCATTTTTATTATATAGAAAATTTGGCATTTTTCATTATGGGCCATTATCTGTTTCCCCATGCAGCCCTAATACAATACTAATGAGCCCCCGTGTGGCTGGTCCACACTGACAATGGTGGTACAGGTGTATTATTATAATTGTTACAAACAGCACATTGTACCTCGGGAGTAGCAGAGTTCTAATCTCCCAGCACCCGCATTTCCACTTGGTACCTCCCCAGGGCCTAGTACAATTTTCAGAGCTTTATGAAAAACATACATGTTTGTGGTTACAAGGAAGCTATTTAAAGAGAAAGAGGCCCGCGATTACCTGCGGCCAGGATGATGTTTTGCTGAGAATCCCCTCTGTGGAAACAGAAAGCTTTGGGGGCAAAATGGATGCCTGCGCCTGGACCGGCCTGCTTTGGGGAGGAGGGAGGCAGCGGCTGCGAGGCCCAGGCGTTTGCTGCAGAATGGCTCCGTTCCGTGCAGCATCGCTCATTGCTAAACATGGCCGTAAAACCGCAGGGGGGACCTGTGTTTCCATGGTTCTTAGCCCCAAGAAGCACCCCAAATGGCAGTCTTGAAGTTCACATCTGGATCCACGCACACATGTTACAGCAGGCTCTGTAAATATCTGGAGTCTGTCTCGTCTCCGAGCTGCCTTTTACTTTTAACTTGGGCTTTGGATTGCCTTGAGGGTTTATCCATGCTCCACCTCCACCGGCCCTCTCCCTGGATGGGCACCCACATGGGCTCTTTCTACTCTATTCTTTTCAGAGGAGCCTCATCTATTCCGGCACCCACACCCCGGACTGAAGCCCAGGGTTGATGCCGCAGAGGGGCAGGAGGGTCCTTCAATACCCTTCACCCACCCAAGCTCAAGGGGAGTGTCAGCCTCATCCACTTCGTACAACCGCAAGACAAAATGGTTACCACTTTATTCTAAACCTCAGTTCCGGGGGAGTAGAAACAAACCAGCGGGCGCGTAGGCAAGCCCCATGGTCCAGAGGTGAAGAAAGACCCCTCCCTTTAGCATCGCAAGATACACGGGGGCTGAGAGGGGGCTCTATGTGGGGCCAGTGATGCGTGTTTATACCTTGTACCCACAGATGGGCAATGGGGTGCTGGAGAGAGAGGCTCACGGCCGTGGCGTGGTCTGAGAGGGTGGGTCAGGCTGTGGGCGCCTGCCCCGCTCAGGGCCCACACGAAGGTGAGTCTGTCAGACATGGTGCTGGCCACGTGTCCGGGGAAACACACTCTGTGTGGGACATGCAGGCTGTGGAGCAGGGAGATTGCCTGTGACATTCTTATGCTGAAACAGTTACTTGTCGTTTCTGTGGTTTTGTACGTTGCCAAGTCTGGAAACCCTACTCCAGATCCAGACTGCCTGGCCTTGAATCCTGGCCCTGCCCTTACAAGCTGTGTGACTCTGAGCCGCTCACTGAACCTCTCTGTGCCTTGTCTCCCCTGTAAAATGAAGACGGTGCTACTGACTTTGGAAAATTGTTGGGAGGATTAAAAGATTTTCAAAAGATCAAGCACATAGCATAATATTTGGCAGTAAGCACTCACGGAGTGATAACGATTAATGTTGACTCCCGGGAACTGTTTGCTAAGGTCCCAAGATCGGGTGTAAGATGCCACTTGGAGTTTAAATGTAAAACAGGAGGGTAGCTGTTGCAAGTGGTGCTGGTGGGGTCAGCGGTGGTGTGGAGCAATGGTTCCGAGCACGGGCTTTGGAGCTGAAGGGGTCTGGGTTCCCAGGCCCCCCAGTTACTAACAGCAGGATCATCCACAGACTCTTTGAGGTGACCTCCTGTGTCCTTATTGGCAAATGGAGTTATACATGGTCTCTGCTTCCCCGGGCTGCTGGGAGAACCACCCAAGTTATGTGTGGATTGTTCAGAACAGTGCCTGCACTGTAGACAGACTCCCCTGCCCCAAACCCCCAGCCTAATGGGAAATAGTGACGGGCCGAGATTCCTGTTCCACCTCTGCCACATACTGACTTTGCGACTAAACAGGTTACTCAGCCTCCGCGCCTCAGCTTCCTCCTCTGTAAACGCGTATCATGGTAGTACTGGCACCGCTGGGGGGCAATCAGATGAGCCTAGCACTTTATTAGTCATCAGCATAAGATGTTGTGGTTTTCAGCTGCTGTGATTCCTTATCACCTGCAAACCCTCCCGTTGTTGGAGGAGTCAGGCCCCGGTTTCTTGCCAGACTGAATTCCCAAGCAGGGCATCTGCAGAGCTTGCCTGGCGTACAGCGAGCTGCCACTGGGAGATGCACTGTGTCCGTGACAGCTCCAATCAGCTCGGAACAAAAGAGCGCCAGGCAGTCCTGCCGACAGCCTTTGCTGGGGGATGTAGGGTTCTTCCAAAGGTCATGGGTAGCCTGCTTCTGTTGTTTTTTGTTGCTGTTGGAACAACCTGCTTTGTGCTCAGGCATGCGCATGCACACACAGACACGCCCCACGGTCACTGGCCTGTGCGGGTCCAGGTCTGCTCTGTGCTCCTTTGTACCCACAGAGTCGCCCTGAAGAACACAGGCACGACCTAAAGGAAGACATCTCCCTCCACACTCAAGAAGGGAGGGACCTTGTATCTTCTTGTTCAAGGGGTTGAGAGTAAAACCTATTGAAAAAACTATGAGCCCCTTATTAAGTGCTTGCTATTCACTGCATCATCCGTTCAGGGACCCGTGGATTCTTTTAGCAGACCTTTAATGAATTGTTTCTCCCTGCAAAGGGAGGAAGGTTCATCTGGTGGGACTCTGCAGGGGATGGGGATTTGGTTCTCTGTGGAGCTTTTGACCCAGGGGAGGAGACAGTCAGTACATGAGTGCTATGGGGGGCGGGAAGGAGAGTCAGGGGGACTGGAGGAAGCTGGAAAAAGAAGCCAGGCTGCAGGGGAGACAGATGGAAGGCTTCTACTGGTATGGCATAGAAGCTGCCTTAAAACCCTGTGTCTGATTTTAAAATGTCCATCATGTACAAGCTAGCACGTCCACTACTAAGGGTTTATCCTCCAGACCTGTATGGGAGACTGTTCGTCCAGCATAGATTTGAGAAACAAAAGACTGGAAACAACCAGGATGTTCATTAATAAGAGAATGGTAAATAAATGATTGTCTATTTAAACAATGGGATATTATGAACTTGTGAAAAAAAGAATAAAGTGGATCTCTATACGGTGACATGGAAAGATCTCAAAGCTCTTTTGTTGAGTGAAAAATACCGAAGGCGATATAATGAGTTTGGAATGTTCCCCTTGGTGGAAAGAAAATAGAGATGTACACACAGGCAAGAAATGAAATATGGTGAACAGTGCTTGCATCTGAAGACGGGGCCTGGATCCGGGAGTCTGATGGAGACTTAATTTCTTTGTTTGTGTTATTGTTATGTTTTCATTTTTTATAGTATGTGTACATTAATTTTTCAGTTGAAGAAAACAGAGCAGAAAAAGAAAACCTCCCCCTGCAATGAGACACAGAGAAGGCTGTTCAGGAGAGCAGGGTGCAGGCCGGGGGCTGGGACTAGGGGATCCTTTTACAGTCCTCCAGCCTGGAAGAGTCCTTCCAAATCCCTTCTCGAAGATTCTGTAGCTTGTCAAATCCTGCAGCTGGTAGAATCACCTCATTGCTAATTTCCCAATATCATTTTGCCCCACGGGGAATGTTGACAGGACTTCATTTGAGTGAAACTTGTACCTGTCTGTCTTGTTCCTGGAACTGAAGTGGTTTGGGGTAGAAGAAAGTGGATTTCCTAAAAGGGCCATATCAGTTGGAACCAAGAAGCATTTCTTCTTAAGATTCCCTCATCAGAAGAAATGAGCAATTCACGGTGTGGTTGTGTAAATAATAACCCTTAGTTGTGCTGCCGCTCTTGTGAGATGGGAACACTGGATTCGCTCTTCTGAATTGCTGGAAGAAGACTGAACTAAAATCAGGAGCCCTGGGCTTCGGGCCCAGCTGGGTCACCGGGCGTGCAGTTTGGGGTGCGTTACCTTCCCTCTCCAGCCTCAATTTCCTCAATTGTGAAAGGGATAGTTACTCCTCACCCCTGCTGGGACCCTTCAGTTCTGATAGCCCCTGGATTTATGAAACTTAATGAAAGAACAGAAAAAAGATGCAGGAGAAAATTCTTCCACCCTGTGGATACCAAACTGGTACTGCTGACACTTGCTGGCTGTATCTGCCTAAACCATTTTTGGCTTCAATATTAGGATAATTTAAAAAACAACAATAACACTGAGTTCAAACAGCTACTTTAGGTGTTCCGCCTCCTCACTGTTTTTGAAACTCCTCCCTGCCTCCAGCCTCCAGTGTATATGACCCACGTGGGTATACTTGCTCTAGAGACCCTGCCCCTAGTCCCCTGCCCATGTCAGATCTGATACTGGCCCCAAGTCCCGGAGACAAGCTTTAACCTCCTTTGGGATCCATGACCTCATTCTGCTTTTCCCACAATGCTCTCTGGCCCCTTTACCAGGCCTCCCAGGGGTTAGGATCTTCCAGTTCCAAAGCCAAAATGTTTTTTAGCTCCTGTTTCCTAACTATATATAATGTTACTTTAAAAGAGTGAGAAGGCAAGAAAGGAAGAAAAAAACGAAGGGAGGGAGAGAGGGAGGGAGGAAGGAAGGAAGGAAGGAAGGAAGGTGGGGGGAAGAAAGTATTTAAAATGCTTCATGAAGTCAGGGCTGGGGGTGGGTGGGGGAGTGGCAGGTCCTGTTCACTAGAATTCCTATAGAGTAATCAAGTCTTTTCATTCCAGAGGGTGTTAATGCCTGGGAATTAATATTAGATCTGATTTTGAAATAAGCCTAATGATGATGACGTTTGGAGGTATTTGTTTTTTTGCTGTATTTGCATAAAGCCTCTTAGCATTGCATATGGAAGCTGAAAATATGGGTTTTGCCTGTAAAATTCTTCTTGTCTTATATGGCAGAAAAGGTGATTGTTTACAGGGATCACAATTAGGAAAGTGAACTTAATGTTGTTTTAAATGTTGCTTTTGAAATTAAATGGCCTTCCTTGGGCTAGTCAGTGCTGGGAGAGCTTGGAAGCACGGACTGTCTAGAACCTCTGGGCCTTTCCTGGGAGGCTGACATTGGATGAGGTGCAGTGGTCAGCTCCGCATATGTGCATGTTTCACAGACATTTGTCTCTTTCTTCTGAACCGCAGCAACACCTCTGTATCTTCTGCATCCCCGGCATTACTCACAGGATGAATTTAGCAGGACACACACAAAATGGTGTTTTATCCTATATTTGTTACTTATTGCTTTGTAACAAATCACCCTAGGATACAGTGTCTTAAAATAACAAACATTGATTATCTCAGTTTCTGTAAGTCAGGAATTGGGGAGTGACTTAACTAGGTGGTCTGGCTCAGGATCTCTCTTGACCCTCATTTTCCTCTCTTCTTATTTGCACACAATTTTCTCTCTGCTTGCAGTGTTGATCCTCGGCCTTCCTTTATCAAGAGGCAGACTACTGTCCATCTTACAAAACCCTGATTAGATAACTCATCTTCTTTTATTTTTCCCCTTGTTCTCCCCAGAAATTGGCTTCTACCTCTAGGCTCTCATGCCATTTGGACGTTCCTCTATTAAAATGAGAGCCTATGAGTTTTTAATGTGTGTGTGCATGATGTCCAGACTTGAGGTGTCCAACATGGTAGCCACATGTGGCTATTTACATGTAAATTTAAGTTAATTAAAATGAAATAAAATAGGGACTTCCCTGGCGGTCCAGTGGTTAAGACTTCACCTTCCAATGCAGGGGGTATGGGTTTGATCCCTGGTTGGGGAGCTAAGATCCCACATGCCTCACGGCCAAAAAACCAAAACATAGAACAGAAGCAATATTGTAACAAATTCAATAAAGATTTAAAAAAATTAAATAAAATAATAAGTTCAGTTACCCAATCACACAAGCCATTTTCAAGGGCTTTCTAGTCACACATAGCTGGTGGCTACTGTATTGGATGTTGTGGGCAGAGAACCTCTCCATCCTCATAGAAAGTTCTACTGGACAGCATTACTCTAGAGTGTTAGGTCTTTCACATCTGGGGTCCTGTCCTCTTTATACAAAAAGCAAACTTTTCTAGTCTAATGCAGCAAGTACTTGGCCTGTTGACCTCTGTATTGCGTGGGTCTGACATAGTGTCTGGTTGAATAAATAAAATAGCAAAGTAGTTTCTGGAGGGTCTCAGAGACTTATCTGACATATACTGAGTTCCCATTCTATGTCAGAGACTGAATGTCTGGTCACTGGGACTAACTGAATGAAAAAGGGCTAATGTGGCAGTCAGTGTTAATTGACTGGCTCAATCTCTGATTACAACACCTGTCTTGAGTGTCACTTTCCAGCCAGAGGTGGCAACATGACACAGTGGCCATTGGGAAATGTGGATATAAGGCTGCTATGGAGTTCCAGGGAGTTCTTTTGCTTTCCTAATACTGGCGTTGTCACAATGATCTTTTATGCTAGTTGATAAGTTGTTACCCCCTTCATCCTTACTGAAGTACAGATATGACAGGTGGGGTCACAGAAGCCATTTTGTGTCCATGAGGTGATGAACAAACATGCTGACATGACAGAGCAAATGATAGAGAAAGTGAGGCATAATGTTGTGGAGTCTCTGCACAAGCCCCAGACCACATTTCTCCAGGTTTCTTATTTGTGTGAGGAAAAAGTAGATATCTGTTTTTGAAGATATAATGGTTGAGTTTTATATTAATTACTTGCAGCCAAATGCAATTCTAACTAACACAGATGGAATGAATAGAAATCCCAATCCCTCCTAATTAAAGGTAAGCAGGATTCTTCATCAAAGCTTAGTGCTTAGAACCTCCAGCCATGGGGAACACAGCAGCTGAAGGTAACATTTCTGACAAGATTGTCAAGTGAAGAACTGGAGACTGGGCTCCCTGGAGGCACTGGGACATTGTCCTCCCCAGGTTTGACCGGCGTGGTGTTCCACCTGGTTGCTCCACTCTCAAAGCCTTTCAGGTGCTTTCAGGGATGGCATCACTGGGGCTGTTACCTGAAGGGCACATCTGAACACCTGTACCCATGCTGACCGATGGGACCTGGGAAACACATCATCAACTGAGGGCCAGGCCAGCTCTGGACACTAGACAGTCCTCTCTAGTCCCAACCTGCTGCAGAGCATAGAGGTGATTAGAGAAGGTTCTGGAATGACTTTGGAGTCCTTCCTTTTGTACATTTCTTCTATTATACTTTTGATTTAAAGCAGGTCAGAGAAAGTACTTTATTCTGGCTAAATTCAGAGAGGTTTGTCAGTGAGTGAGAATTTCAAATATAACATTGCTTTGATCTCAACCAGATCTTCCCTGCATCCCATTTCACTGTGTCAATTAAGTATTTAATTACGTTGACAGAATGCCGTATAGTGTGCTTATCATCCAGGGGAATAAAAACACTTGTTGATACTGAATGCACAGGGCAAACTTTGCTGTAACTGTTGAACCCCGTTCTGAGCAATATACTCTTGTTCGGCCACTGGTTTGCAAGATGTCAAACCTTTAATTGGCCCATAACAGCAGAGTGACAGCAAGCTAGGTTTCAGTCAGCATACTCATGGTTTGTCAGTATTTTGAGCAATAAATTGCCAGCTAATAAATTTCCCGTAGCTTCCTCTGTAAATGCCAGCTAAAGGCCTAAACGTTCCGTGTAGATTTAATTACACATTTAGTGTTCCTATCATTTTGAATTAATTACATGCCAAACAGATTTATGTTCTATGTACTTAATAAACCTCAGTAAGTGCCCTTTTAGCAATCAATTGGTATTTAGGACCTGGTTTGTCTCTTAAAAATAATGGTTTATGTTGCTGGGTCTTGTTGTTCCTTACATATGTTTGGGTGTTGATAGAATTAGAGGCACCAGATGTTGATACTAAAATGAAAACAGAGTCACTGGTGGATAGTGGGGTTTGGGGGCGTGGGGTGAGGAAGGGGAATGAGCTCATACTTGGACGTCAAGGAGCTGAATCATCAACTTCATCAGCGGGTTTGGGTTTTGCCATTTGTCTCAGATCATGGTGTGGTGGGGAGCCGATGCTGACTTTGGGAGGAGAGATGAATTGCAGAAGAAGGGCAATGTCCTTGCCATTTCCAGGTGGTTGGTACCCTGATGGTCACTAGGGATTTTATGTGTTTATTTATTTTTTCTCAAGGTGCTGCTTCTTATTGTATTCTTTCTCAGGACAGGCTTATTTCCAAGCTCACTGGGAATCTCGATTGTGTTTATCGAGGATTTACTCAATGCTCAAGACTGTGTTAAATGTTTATGAGTCTTGTTTCCGTGATTTATGATGTCTGATTACAGTCCTCTGGGGTGGGGGAATAGCAGTGAGGGAACCCATTTGTGTCTAACAGATGAGGCAACTGAGGTCCAGAGAAGTGAAAATAACTGCCCAGGTAACAGTGAGTGAAAGATGGAGTGGGCATTCAGACTTGGGCAGAATACAAAGATGTCTGTTATTCCTAACTACATTTTTATTTCGAGTTGTTTTGTTTAGTTTTGTTTAACCTTCTCTCTTAGTCTGCTCAGGCTGCTCTAACAAATGACCATAGACTGGGTGGCTTAAACAATGGACACACACACAGTTCTGGAGGCTGCAAGTTCGAGATCAGGGTGCCAGTGTGGTTGGGTTCTGGTGAGAGCTCTCTTTCTGGCTTGCAAATGGCTTCCTTCCCACTATGTGCTCACATGGTTGGGGGGAGAGAGCAAGTTCTCTAGAGTCTGTTCTTATAAGGGCAGTAATCCCATTGTGAGGGCCCCACCCTCCTGACCTCCTCTAAACCCAATCATCTTCCAAAGGCTTCATTGCCAAGTTCCACCCCATTGGGGATTGTGGCTTCAACAGATGAACTTTGGGGAGACCTAGCTCCGTCCATAGCACCTTTGAAATGGCTGATGATAACTCAAACTGGGAGGAAAAACCAAGAATCAATGACCTCTGGAATCTCTCAGGTGTGCATGACATCTTGCTTCGGATTCAGGCAGGAGCATTTAAATATGTGCTGCAAAGCCCCCTCTCAGTGAGGAAGCAGCCACATTTCATAAGAGCCTTCAGGAGAAATCCTCCTTTAGAGCACAACTGGAAGAGGCAGGCTCTGCCCTCCGTACGTGAAGATAAAAGTCGATCGGCTGGGGAACGCAGAGGCAGGTCAGGGTGATGAGAAAAGGGCAGCAGTGAAATGAAAAAGCAGCTCCTGGGGGTGGGATTGGAATTCTACATAAAACAGAGTCACATAAGTCCTCCCTCTGCAGTGCCAACGTCTGATTTCCCTTGTTGTCAGAGGTCGGGGAGGCCGGTTTACAAGCACTGGATAAGGGATGCTGCGCGATCACTAAAGATGCTCTTTGCTGCTTTCTGTGAATGTAGTTCAGGCAGATTGTGCCCACCTGCCAGAAAATGCACGCAGCAGCAAGTCCTTTCTCTGACCACCTCCCACCCTCTCTGATGGCAAGTTGGAAATTGAACTATGTTCAATACAGGGAGAAACTTGCCATTTTTGCCTGCGTTCTCCCTTTATCTGGAAACGTCCCCAGGCCTGTGAAATTAAGCAGTAACATAGCAGGCGGCCGTCATTATTGCTAGATAATTGACTGCGTATCCTGAGTGAAACAAAGGTGGCTGCAGAATGGTAAAGTCAATTATCATTTATTAATGGCGGTTACAGAACACAGCAGAGCAATTTATAAATTGAATTTTTAAATTGAACAACTTTCCATTTATATTTTTAAAGGCAGGAGGCAGATATATGGAATAAAGCATATGACCTTTAGCTGGTGACACCATGTGCCTGTTTTGGGAGATTCTGTTTAAATAAATTATTAGGCCACTTTTATGATGGACCTTGTTCCTTTGGACAAAAACTGCTCAATGAGCTAATTCTCTCCAATCTGATTTGGATGAATGGATACAGTTAGTGTCTGTATGTGAGCCACAAAGTGTCCATACACATATGTGTGTCTTTACACATCAAAAGAGTCCACGTAGAAATACATGAAAAAGCCAGGGGGAAGGCCCGAGAAGTGTGCATGAACCTCATAAGACTTCTTCATTGCGAAGTGTGCCATTTTAACCTGTCCTGAAATGGAGAGAGAGAGATTGCTGAAAAATAAGGGAAAAGATCACTTCTATCAGAGCTGTGTTTTATCAGAGGATGGTTTAGGCTTCGCCGCCTTTTGAAGGCATTTTTATCTTTAATAAAAGGGTGTTTTAACTTGACACCACTGATTAGCTACAATTCCGTAATTTCTGGCAGGCTGAATGAGTTTCTTCCATTTTGGGGAATTGAAAAGCTCCCTTCTAACACTTAGAGTAAGGGGACTAGTGAGGTACCATCTGTGAGTTTAAAAACAGTTTGGCTCTTTCTACTCATGCTGTTGGCACACACCTCAACGGTGGTGTGAGATCTTATTTCTTTTGTGATTTCATAACTCACGAGACCCTCATTAATTTACATTCCGAGTCACACTTTCACCTACATGGTACCTCACGAACTGAGCCAGAAGTAAAGGTGACTTTCCGGGGGGCTTTTTCTGACATCCTTGTTTTGCTTGTGCAGTTTTGTTTTTAACCACCATGTGACTTAGCTAGTTCTCCTTAAACCTACCACGATGGACAGAACTGCTTGAAAGACACAAAGCTGGATGTCAGTGTCCCCTCTCCCCCTGTATGAGTAGTTATTCACCGCGATTTGTAGGCAGCACAAACCATTTTGCTATCTCGCCCCCTTCCCCAAACACCCTTTCTTTACCATAATGTTTGGGGCCCAGGAATGTTCATGCTTTATACAGATGTTGCCTCATGCATGATAAATACAAAGGGGGATTGCACAGCTGGAATTCCCCCAGACCCTCTGCTCAGCGGAAGATTCCCTCCTGTCAGCTCCTCCTCTCCACTGTGAAATCAACAACGAGCCCTACCCTCTCTGTGTTTCCATTAATTTCTCCTTTAGCACATCTGATTTCGATTGCAGGGTCTCTGGGTAGAGCCCTGATTAGCTTTTCTTTTGGAGTTGGTCCTCACATTGCTTACAAAATGAGTGCAAATCATGAAAATGATTCTAAACAAAATCCACTAGCTGGAAATAGTGTGGGGAAAGAATATTGCAGTGGGGTGATGCATATTTGAAAACTCGCTGAGTTGGAAGCCGTTTGCCAGAGATTCTGCATAAACAGTGGTGATTGTTGGGACTTATCTTCCTTGCAGTATTTCTGCTGAGAACTGTTAGGCAGGCCGTATCTGGAAAATTCTGTCTCTCTCCTTAAAAAAAAAAAAAAAAAAAAAAAAAAAGGGTGGTGGGGCAGAAAACTCATCATCTCTCCCAGGCATCCCACTTCTAACTTCCCAGCCCACTCAGCACTGACTTGGAATTTTTGGCCCCAATCAAAGCTTTTGTGCCTTTTTACATAACGGCTGGGCCCCTCTGTGGAGGGATGGGTTGAGTGACAATTTTCTGCATTGTGTCTGTGTTCCATGACTGGGCCAATAGTACATCCCTTAGAATAGGAAAAATAGCTTATGGGTGAGAACAAAACCATCATTTAAAATCCCCACACAGTTGCCCTCACCCGCTGCGGACGGGGCTGACATTTGGGAGCGCTGGTCTTTGGAAGAAGAACAGTGCTGAAAACGCACTCTGCCAGCATCACCGAGTCAAAGGGAAACAGATCCTCCTCCCTCCCCTGCGCTTCTCCGTTCCAGCCAAACTTCCTGCACCGGTTATAAATATTTAAAGCTACAGTCAACAAAGTTTAAACGGGGAAGTGAGGAAACCCAATCCTGTCTGCAATGCCTTCTGTGTCCGATGGCCTGCCTCTTCTGTCCTTCGGGGTAAGGTCAAGGGCGTGTGTCTCAGAAGGAACAAGTGCTCACCCTCAGGAAAGCCGTCAGCCCCAGCGAGTGGCACAGACCTTTCATCGTATGATTCTCACTCTGCTGAGTGTCTGATGTGGAACAGTTTGCTGGAAACAAAGATCCTGAAGCAGCTCACTATTTTAGACCCTTGCTCCGGATACCTTTAGCACAACAAGCTCATTAGGGGCACTCAGCCTCTGCCAAGCTCGGTTCTGGATTTGGGAAATGCAGAACTTAAAAGGTGCAAAGCCTCTCCTCCAAGAATTCACGTTAATAGTACAAGGTGTTTATATACAACACGGGCCATCGGGAGGTTGATCAAGAGTAATACAGAGACTGACTCATTCATTCAACCAACAGCTATAAGCCCCTACTATGTGCTAGGCAGTGGCCTACCTCTAAAGCATCAAGGATGAAGCAGGGATGAAAGTAGCGTGTGGAAAACTTAGGTGATCATAAGGCTTCACTTATGGGGCTACCTTTGTTGGATATTGAGGGGTGAATAGGAGTTTTCCAGGTAAAATAGTGGAGAAGGATTGGAGAGAGGACGTTCCTGGCAGAGAGAAGTCAAGGGCAAAGGCGTGAAAGTGCATGACTAAGGAATGGGCAGAAACCCCATGGGGGTTTCCCAGGTACATGGGTACGTCACGGGCAAGAACCTTGTAAACCAAGGTTTACACTTTGGGTCTTATTGTAGCTGGAGGCTCTGGTCCAGGGCTGTGTCACTCAGAGAGTGAGGTATGTTTTTAAAAACTGTTCCTCCCAGAGGCAATCCCTTTTTCTAATTCTCACAAATACCCTGTACATCATCCACTATGTTGTGAAAATGTTAAGCTCTGCTCCATCCCTAACCAAGAAGGCAGAACTCCTTGTTGTGTGGGAGAGAAGGAATTGCCTCCTGTCTTGCCTTTGCTCAGGAGCTGACTATACTCAGCTGACTGTCTAGGTAAGCAGTGCGAGGACCCTTCTGGCAGAGCGGATGCTGCCTGCAGCTTGCAGGAGCGAGGCCCAGGAATGAGGGTCACTAGGTCCTGCTCTGGATGCAGTTGCAAGTTAGTGAGTTGTAGGTGTCCTCTTGTTGGATAATATCGGTTAGGGGCAAATTTTATAGTCAGAGTGTAAACCCCAGCCCGGAGGTCAGTTTCTAGCTGAGTTGGGTGGCTCATGTCTGTCAGTGGAACTGTCTTGCTAATGGGATGACGATCCCAAGCCTTTATTTTATTTTATTTTATTTTTTTTGCGGTACGCGGGCCTCTCACTGTTGTGGCCTCTACCATTGCGGAGCACAGGCTCCGGACACACAGGCTCAGCGGCCA
This sequence comes from Physeter macrocephalus, assembly GCF_002837175.3. Lineage (NCBI taxonomy): Eukaryota > Metazoa > Chordata > Mammalia > Artiodactyla > Physeteridae > Physeter > Physeter macrocephalus. The sequence continues at coordinate 48,625,570 of NC_041230.1, read as the reverse complement.
TGGCTCACGGGCCTAGCCGCTCCGCGCCAAGCCTTAATTTTAAAAGACCCTTTGAATCAACTGCGGCGAAACTTTAGTTGAATAACATGAAGCGTGTTTTTATGAATAACGTGTGAAGTTGCATTTGAAAATAAATTCTGTTTTTGTTTTCTTCCCATGGTGAACAATCTCTAATTCTTCACTTGGTCTAAGCATATATAGTTTATAAAGCGTTCTCATATATTTACTCTTCATAAGAACTTCCTGACAATTGGGGCAGAGATTCTTTAGCCCATTACATGGGGGAGAAGACAAGATCAGAGAGATCCCGGGACTGATTCTGTGTCTGTGTTATTTCAGGTGGCTCACAGGGTCTGTAAGAGGCCCTCTAGGGATTGGAACCCTGATATCACATCCTAATGAGAGGGTTGATTGGACAGCCTGCCCAAAGGTTTTGGGGTCAAAAGGGCTTCGTTCTGCTGCTGAGGAGCTGTGGCTTCAAGGGGCACGTTTGTTTGTAGAGGCAAGTGTGTAACTCGGGGCCCAGAAGCTCTGAGACGGCCCTGTGATTGTTCCTTCGATAAGACACCCTGCTGTCTTCTGTCCTTCTGTCCACGACAGCATGGCTTTGGTGGGGGGGGGTCAGTGCCCTGCTCAACAATGGTCCCATAGCAGTGAGGGACTCACACATGCTCGGACTCTCTGAAGTAACCAACTGGGGACCCTGCCCTTCTAAGGTGATCAAATGGCAGAGCTGAGTTCATCGCTGTGATTTAGTTTTCTCTCTGAAGTCACCTGTAGTGGCTGTGTGGCCTGAAAGAGGCTCCTTAAGACTTTGGAAGTGGGCTTTTCTGATTCATCTCAAACATCAGTACCTCCCTCCACCCACGCAGGGAGAAGTGCTGTGAAACAGTTCTTTCTCTTCTTAATCACATTTACCTGTGACTTTTTTTGGAGCCTTCCCTATAGGTTGCCTTATTTTTTTGCCCTCACCCAATGTTTCTCTCTTCCCTGTTTACCGTTCAGAAACGCCATGCTCTAGTGCACGCTCTGGGCTGAGGATGGCTCAGCTGCATTTGGAATCCTAAGAAGCCTGAGGCATCTACAGTTGCAGTCGGTCTTGCAGTATTTGTGACACCCAGAGATGAGTCCCTACACTTGTTCATTCCATTTTCCACAAGGCCTGTCACTTTTGTGCCTGTGTTCATAGTGGAGGAGGGGCAAGCAGAGCTGGGCATTCCCTCTCTTCTGAGACAGTGTTGAAAGTCACTGTCTATGAGGCCTCCATTAATCTGGAGTAAATCTCTCTCTCTGCCCCCCTCTCACCTCTATCCACACAGATATATAATAGTTGCTAGTATGATACAACTTTCCGGAAGCTGTTGCAGGGTTGGGTCACCTACGGATTCCCATTACCAGTTTGGACCTACGTGGGAATGGTTTTAGTAGTTAGTGAGGAGACCTTAACCCACTCGGTGGTACATTTCTGTAGGAAGGTAGCTCCAAAGGAAAATCATTTCCCTCTATGCAGGAATCATGAACCCCCAGCCTCTCCTGGGTGTGTTCCGCCAGAATGGAAATTGCTCCCTGACCCTCTGCGAGGCAAAGGCACCTGGGTGTGGGAGGACGAGGTGGGCTGAGGAGTCCATGCCTTTAGAACAGTTTTATGAAAAACAAGATGTGGTTCCCGAGATGAGAGCCTCTCTAAAGTGACTAACTTATTTACAGAGTAAAATGAGCGATTCTGCACCAGAGCATGTGGATGGAGCTCATATTCTGGGACTGAGGCCCATTTACTAGACACCATGCTTCACTGGGCCACGGTCACTGCTAACCACAGACTTAGTGCCTGGGGAAAATAAGTAGACTGTCTTTAGAGTTGTCTTTTATTTTGTTTCTTTAAAAAAGATTGCCTGAGTCATGGGCAAATTAGGAAGACAGTATAGCTTAGCGAACTCTGGCGTGAGAGTAACCGGGTTTAAATCCTGGTTTTGCCTGTACTAGTTGCATGACCTTGGGCATGTGATTTAATCTCTCATGCCTCAGTTTCCTCTTCCTGCAAAGTGGGAATAGCAACATCACCTCCTTGTGATAGGCTGAAAAATGGCCCCCCAAAGATATCCATCTCCTAATCCCCGGAACCTGCAAATGTTGGTTTATTTGGAAAAAGAGACTTTGCAGATGTGATTAGTGAAGGATCTTGAGATGGGAAGATTATCCTGGATAATCTGGGTGGGCCCTTAATGCCGTTACAAGGGTCCTTATAAGAGTGAGGCAGAGGGAAATTTCACAGACCCACAGAGGAGAAGGGAATGTGAAGATAGAAATGGAATAGAGAGGGTCTTGAATATACCGGCCTTGGAAATTGGAGTGATGTGGCCACAGTAGCCACCAGGGGCTGAAAGAAGTCCCTGGAGCCTCCAGAAGGAACCAGCACTGCTGACACCTTGATTTTAGTCAGTGAGACCGATTTTGGACTTCTGGCTTCCAGAGCTGTCAGAGAATATGTTTCTGCTGCTTGAAGAGATTTGTGGTGATTTGTTACAGCAGCCACATGAAACTAATACACACCTTCATGCTGTCATCGAGAGGGCTGAATAAGGTAATGCATATGAAACATTTGGCATAGTCATGGTGTGACATAGTAAACCCTCAATAAGTATGTGCGTTGATTATTGTTTTATTTTGAAGCTGGGAGGAAGATTTGCAGAGGGTAAGGAGAACTGGTTGAGGGGGTCAAAAATGGGGTGGGGGGCGTGTCAGGTCCTGGCTGGGTCACTGTCACTTGCAAGCCAAGCTTCTGTTTCTCTCCTTTGGCAAAAGGAGGCCACCAAGTCCTCCCCCGAGTTATGGATCAAATGAGTTAATGAACGTGAAACTGCTTTGCACGTCACCCACGTAAATTGTTAAGCTGTGGTTACAAAGCCCGGGACCAAACTGAAGCAACAGTGGCAGAGGGCTGCGGAGAGCTTTGTCCCTTTGGCTCTGTGAGGTGAGGTCATCTCTTTCAGCTTTTGTTCCTGCCTTTCTGAGCTCATTTGCTGGTTTTCCCCCTAATCCCGGCCCCTTCAGCCCCGAATGGAGCTTCAGATGACAAAGCTCCAAAAGTTCCAGCCAGCCGTGAGCCACCCCTGGGGCATATTTCTTCTCGTTTCCATTTTTAAGAGGCACAAACAAAAATAAAAACAAAACCCAAAATACACTAATCTTAAAAATGATTTGCAGTGCCCACCAAAGAGATAAGGTCAATGGATTCCAATTCCACTTCGCTGAGGTTTGAGATGTTTTCAGTCTGTTTTTCAGGCCCGAGACCCATGAGACCCAGCATCGGGTGTCAACTTAGATGGGAACAAGTCAACCTTTGTCAAATGCTTGAAAGCGGTGAATTCATCTGTAAAGATACCCAGCCTCCCAGGAAATGTGCTGTTTTAGCCTGAGTAGGCAAAGGACAGCACACAGGATGAAAACAAGCCATTTCTGCCCATGACTTGCTTCGTCTTTTACTGGTACTTCCAGTAAAATCTTCACACTTCCTAAGATGGTCAAAGGTGTGTGTTGTAAAGGCAGCCCTTTGTTGAAAGACTTGGCAACTTCCTCCATTTCACTGATTCAAATCTGCTCACCTACTGGAAAAGAAAGGACCCCATTCACATGCATTCATCTTTAACAAATATATAATGAAACCCACAATGTTCTAGGCAGGGTGCTAGGCACTGGGGGAATGCTGCTGACCACAATGCACGTGGATTAGCTGGAGCTGAGAGGGGATGATGTTAGCCAAACAGTGACACGACATTGATAAACTGCAGCAGTGGCACAATAGGGGCACCTAGTGCTAAGAGGGTCTCCAACGGAGATTTCTCCCAGCAGAGAGATCCTGAGTTCAATTCAGGAGACGTCCAGGGATCAGCTGCACCAGAAGCAAGGGGAACACACTAGATACGGAGAGAATGATGTGTGCAGAGGCCCCAAAGTGGGAACAAAACATGACGTGGAGGAGGAACCAGGTGGAAGCTGGCGTGGTGGAAAGCAGAGGAAGGAGAAGAGTTTGGGGTGAGGCTGCAGGAGTAGGAGGGGCCGAAGTGGAGGTCCTGTTGGCCGTGCTGGGGGGTACACTATGTGGGGAAGAGAGATTCACCTTGGTCCCACTCCCCTAGAGGTGCATCAGTGTGGGCCTTCACCGTGGGCCGCCCAGGCCTGTCCAGCTCTACGCTGATCTCGGCAGAGCCAGCGCCATTAGCAAGAACCTCAAAAGCAGGCGCTCTGTAGCTCCTCGGAGCCTGGACCTCAGAGCCCGGAGAGCGTACCTTCCAAGCTTGTTTTGGGTCTCCTCCTGTCCTTGTTCTTGCATAAGGGGTTCTGCCTCCATTTCCCTGCAGGTCTAGGTCTCTACGCTGAACTCAGCAAGTCTTGCTGCTTCAATACAGCTCTCTGTAGTTTGTTCATTCACTCAACAAATATTTAGTATTTGTAAGGTGCCAGGCATGGGGCTAGGCCCTGGGATGCAGAGCTGAGGGAAAGAAGGCCTGCTCCCTACTCTACAGAAGCTTCAAGTTTCGTGTGAGGGAAGGGGAATAGCTTGGACCCTCCACAGTCAGACATCAGTTTCCCATTTGCCCATTGTCCACGCTTCCCCCGGTCACCCTGCATGGCTTGCCCACCAGCCTCCTGTCCTTATGACGGGGGCTTGGAGAAGGGCCAGAGTCTGGACCGTTTGCCACGGACTGCATTGACTCCTTATACGGAGCAGGGCTCGCTCCCGGTTCAGCCCCAGCTCCGTCCTCTTGGGGCTTGGCTGCCGAGCCGCAGCTTCAGACAGAAGAGTCACCTTCCGGAGATCCACCTCGCTGCGCTGTGGCTCCAGGCGCCCAGAAGGGCCGTCTTCCTTGCTATTTCCCCACCGGCACAAGTCTTCTGAAGGCAGCGTAAGCACCCTCCAACAGCGGCGCGTTCCCACCTGCCAGCAGTTAATGAACTGTTGTCGGGGACGGTTAATGCCCTGTGAAATCAGTCATTAATTGTAGAAACAACTGATTTCAGAGAGATCGCGGCAATTATGAGCCGTTTATGATGGCAGAGGCATAACAAAGCACACGGCCGTGCTGCCCATTTGTCATGAGGGAAAGAGTCTGCAACCTGACTTTGAAGTTGCCTTCTAATGGGAGTGGTCACGCACTGGCGAGCTCCCTGCAAACCACCACTCTCTTAAAGGCCCGGCTTTGGCTGCAAAACCTGCAGAAAGCTAGTAACTGTGCTCCTTGGGAATCAAAAAGGTACACCTGCAATGGGCCGGCTGAAGGAGGCAGCATCGGATAATGGATACAGCTGCTCTCGGGCTGTGGCCCTTCCTGAGCCGGTGGCCTCTGAACTGCGGTCCCAGAACTATGAAGGAGCAGTGCAGCTTTTCCCGGTGGCCTCTGGGCTGGCTTCTGAGAGCGATGACTCCGAGACTTATTCTTCATCTGTATTGTTTCTGGGGAGAATTTAAGATAAGCTGACCCCTTTGTTGGTAGTGCATCCAAAACATGATCATTCATTTGTTCTTTTCATAATGCAAGTTCCCCTCCTGGCAGTCAGAAACCAGTCACATTAATAGGAACATTCACCGTCTTTCTCTGAGCTGTCCCTGGCAACACGGCTACGATGTTCAGCTTTCTGCATTCAAGTCTCCCAGCTATTTCTAGAGCCCCAGAGAATGTCTGTGTAAACTCTTGAAGAGGTTCTTAGAGACCTCTGTCCTCTTGCTCTGGGCAGATGACACCTGGGGGCGTCTCCCCTTGTCACTGGCTCTGCATTCTCACAGGCATTGGGCTTGCATCAGATCCTACCCCCTAATCCCCTAATATCCAGGAGGAATGGCGACCATAAAAGTTTCCTGAAGCAGAATAGCAGGACCATTCATTTTTTCTACAAAGATCAGCTAGATCAGGATTGGGTAAGGATGTCTGTGTGTGCTCATAGCCAGGTGGTTTATGATACGGAAATATTGGAATTGCCCTGTATGATCAACAACATAGGCTTAGCAAGATACACTTTGGTATTCCAATAAGCTGGAATCCTATGCAACATTTAATACGATTATTAAAATCTATGCTTCCTGACATGGGAAAAATACCCATGGCCTATTACTGAGTAGAAAAAGCAGGAAACCAACTATGCCCGATACTGTTTTAACGGAAAATGTGCACACATGTGGGTATGTGGGAATGTGAAAGTGATGGTCTTTCCTCATACCTCGCAACATGTTACAGTGCTTATTCTGGGAGATTGAAGGTGACTTTGAATTCCCTCCTTATGCTTTCAGATAGTGTCTGAATTTATTGTGACAAGCATGTCTTGATTTTATAAGAAAAGTAGCATTTTTTTACGTTTATTGAAAGCTGCCATATTTTATTTACTGTAATAAATTTATGTCTTATCAGGATTTTGTAAAGCTTTTTATATTACTTGCCCTTATTGGCCAAATTAAGACACAATACTATTAGAAAAAATTTTTAAAATTTAGAAAATAACATCTCCAAAGAATTTGAAAGATTAAGTTGTAAAAGTTGAAAAATAAATGGTTTCCCTATTTTATGGGTTATATTATAAATGGAAACCAAATATCAGCTGGGCAGCATCAGAGAAAGTAGACTTGGCTGGGAGTGAGGGATGGGGGACGCAGGCAATGCTGACTTGAGGCAAAGATACAGTTGGGGAGTTGGGTAACAATAGGCAAATAGAAACAATATTTCTGTTGTTTGGGGGGGCGGTTGTAGATGACGTATAAGAGTCTGTTGTGACCACAGAAGTGATTCTTGGGCAAACAAGCCCGGGAATTTGTGAAATGACTGAAATTTTCACTCTGCCTTTAAATTTAGACTTTTCTTGAATTTGTGCATAATTCCATATTCAGCCATGCCTTTTCCTGATAATCTTCTGTCCTGTCTCTAAACGTTGGGTATCTGCTTGGCCCCCTAGCTGAGAAGTGGCTGTGCACATAGCCAAGGAAACAACTGTCATTCCCATGTCTCCTTAAATGAGGTCTTCTTCTCGTTAAACATCATTGCAGGCAAACTTTATTTTAAAATACTGCAGCACAGCTGGAATTTCAGCCAGTGGTGTTTTTGAATTCCAATGCAAGAAGTGATTTCTTTAATGATATTTGATGCAAAGTGCAAAGCCTGAAATCTGAAATCAATATTGTGAATCCAGGTTTTAGCTAAGTTATGAAGGGGCTGGAAGGAGAGAGCAGGAATTTTTTCAAGCAAATTAAATAAAATTAGATATTTAAAAAGTTATCTCTGGGGCTTAATATAAACAACAGGAACAAACATACGTTTAAAAGTGGCTTTAGAAGCATGGTCAGTGGAGAATTCCTTAAAAAATTCCACAGCATCATAAGCATAAATGTCATTTTATTAATGATTGAACAAAAATAGTATTTATTCCACAAATCCTATTTTTTTTTCTACTAAAAAAAAATCCTGTGTCTTATCAGAAGTTCTCTAGCTTTGGGACGATATTTCATAAATAAAGCAAAAACGTGAAATAAATGCAAGACACATTCTGATTGGAAGCTAATAAAAATGTTGCAAGACGCAGGTCAAAAATAAAAAACCAAGGAATTCTCCAAATTATCTCTTTACAATGTATCCCTTTACCAATGATGAAGACAGTGTGTTCTTTATTATCTGCACTAAGGCAGCTTTAAAATAACTTCCTTCATTGTTTCATAGATCTATATTTTTGTCTCTCTAGCAAGATTTCGGGCTATTGAAGGCAAGGACCATTTTCTCTGTTTCCCTGATATTTCCCACTACTTGGGTTGTCAGGAGAGTTGGGGACGTGTCAGGTGCTTCACAATTATTTATTCACTGGGCAAGAAAGAATTTGAATCAGAAAAGAATAGGTTTCATTTTTCACATGACTTACAACTCCAGTTGATTGTTAATAGCTCCTTGGAGTCCTGAGTTAAGAAAGATTCTGAGGATCAGTTGGCGCCACGTAAAGAATATCGTGGTTGATGGAGGTAAAGTCTGTGGGGGGTACTAAAGCAGTGGTACCTGTGCTGTGTTCAGTCCCTGTCCCTGAATTAACCAACCCCAGAGCCGCCACACCTTTGGAGTCTGTTAGGTGAGAAAAACACTTCTCATTATTTAGGCCACTTTTAATCAATTTTTCTTACACATCGCTAAAAGCATCCCATATGATACAATCTCCTATTCACCAAACCCAAAACTTCAACAGAAACTTTTTTTGACTCATAAATTATGATTTTTTTCCCCACTAGGGAATTAATATGTTTTATTGAAACACCACATGAGATATAAGGTTGCAAAAGTTCTCAAATATTGATTCTCCTACTTACTAGTTGAGCGACTTCTGCTTAGGTTTTCTTAAAGTGCTCCAAGCCTCTGTTTTCTAATTTGTAAAAACGGGACAGCGTATATCTTCACAGAATTATTCTGAGAATTAAATAAGATAATTCAAGCAAGTAAACACACATAACATATAGCAGGTGTACCACTCAGCCGAGTTTCTTGCTTTTCTGACCTCCTTGAGGAAGTTTAAGCTCAACCACTTTATAAAAACATCCACTTTACTTCATTGCTGGAGTTCGGCCCCAGCATCTCTTCACAGAGAGCTCTGGCAGCTCTGGAGGGAGGGAGCGGAGCTTTGGACTGATTGATTTCTTCACACTCGTGCGGCAGTTCTGGCATCACATCCCCCCAGCTCTGGTGCAGCTGGAAGGCAATCTAATCAGGAAAAGAAATTCAATGCAAACTAATATACAATTTGGAAACCTTCTGAGAGTCGGTGCATTTTACACTTTGGAAGATTTTTGCTCTTATTTTATTACTGGGGCTCCTGATAAATTAAAGAGAGATGAGCTGTTCCTCGGCCAAAGAAACCCTTACATTTAAATTAAAGTTTAAACCTTTTCTGCGGTTCCTCTGTCAGAGTCATAGGACTGTGTCAAAAGGGACTTGAGCTATGTGACAGTGTTTTATATTTTTATTTATTTTTTTCTTGGTCAAAAATGTCTGATTTTTTTTCCTGCGATTTTGTGGTTTGTCACTAGAATGTTGTTCTCTAATATAAACGAAGTGGCTGAATCTGTAGGGAGAATGACTTAACATTTAAGAACTGATTCAACACCCAATACCTTCCAAAATAGTTAAGAGAATGGGTTTAAAGTCCAGACATGGGCTTCCCTGGTGGCGCAGTGGTTGCGCGTCCGCCTGCCGATGCAGGGGAACCGGGTTCGCGCCCCGGTCTGGGAAGATTCCCACATGCCGCGGAGCGGCTGGGCCCGTGAGCCACGGCCGCTGGGCCTGCGCGTCCGGAGCCTGTGCTCCGCAACGGGAGAGGCCACAACAGTGAGAGGCCCGCGTACCGCAAAAAAAAAAAAAAAAAAA
>NC_041230.1:48557797-48616172 GCF_002837175.3 Physeter macrocephalus | reverse complement strand
TCCGCAACGGGAGAGGCCACAACAGTGAGAGGCCCGCGTACCGCAAAAAATAAAAAAAAAAAAAATAAAGTCCAGACAGATTTGGTGGTTGATCATACCACTTAACAGCAATATGACCTTGAACAAATCGTTTGCCTCTTCAAGCCTTTGTTTCCACATCTGTAAAATGGACATGATGCTTGCATTGTCTAACCATTGCTGTATAAAAGCCTACCAGCAACAATCGTTTTTTATTTCTCAAGCGTCTGTGTGTCGCATGAACTCATCTGCACTTGGTTGGATGGCTCTGCTCCTGTAGGCTGGACTCGCCCACGGGACTGTGGGTTGCGGGCAGTCAGCTGGGGCAGCTCTGCTCCATGTGGCCCCCATCCTTCTGGGAACAGCAGGCTGCTCTTATCACGGTCATGGCAGGGGCTGGGAGTGTGAGCCCAACCTTTCGAGCCCTTGTCAGGCCTCTCGGCACACCTGCTACCGTTTCATTGGCCAAAGCAAGTCACATGGCCAAGCACAAAGTCGAGGGATTGGGAATTATGCTCCCTCCTCCTCATCCTGCCTCTTCTCTTCCTCTCCCTTCCGTCTCTTCCTCCCTCCCCCTCCCCCTCCTCCTCCTCTGTCCTCCTTCCACATCCCTCCTGCTCCTCTTCCTCCTTCCATCCCTTCTCTTCTCTTTCTCCTCCTTCTCTGGTCCCTCCTTTCCCCCCCTCCCCCTCCCCCTCCTCCTCCTCCTCCTCCTCCTCCTCCCGCTCCTCCTTTTCTGCTTCCTCTTCTTCTCTTTCTGGGCAATTGAGGGGGGGAAAGCCAAGTTGTATTAACCTCTCCCTACCTGACACCTTGTAGGTACCTGATTCATGTTGACTTGACAAAAACCATAAGGCACTTTGTATTGAGCTCGTGGAAACGTGTATGCTCATGCACGGACACACATGTGCCTGTGTGCGCACACACACACACACAATCACACGGCTTGAAGATGTTGGACTATCTTTGCTTATGAATAAAAAAATGACCTCAGTCTTGTCAAGCGCTTCAGGAGAGAAAAAACATTTTCTCTTTCATGCCATCATTTGCTCAAAGGCAGATCCAGAGTGTTCATTCAAATGTTTCTTCTCTCCTGATTATCTTGTACAAAGCTCTCCATTTGGGAATAGTTGCAGGTTTCCTTGTCATTCTCCAGCTCTGGTTTATATAAAAATGGATCATCTGTTGAGGCAAACTTCAAAGCCGGAGAGTGCCCTTAGTTATAAATGGTTCTGTCTTTTAATTCAGGCATAATCCTATTAGAGACACAGCTCTCAGGGCTGGGGAATCCTTTTAGGACTCTTTGATCAAAGGAGCACTCTTGAGTTCAGTGGCTTCAGCTGTCCAAGTCCTAAAAATAACAGGGAACCCATTTAATATCTGGAAATGTCAATTTCTCTCATTTCTGGTGAAAGAAGTGTATTCTCAAGTGAACCAGTACCCGAATTCAGGGGGAAAAGTAGGAAGCAGGAATAGCATTGTGCTGTATTTCCAAAGTGTTGCAGGACTAACCTTTGCTGATGCACCAGATAACTTTAGGTGGCACTAAATTATATCCACAGGCGTTTGGTACCCTGCTCATTCGTTGACCGTCCTCAAACGATCTCTCTGATTATGAGGTGAAGGTTTCAGTTTGGGCTTTGTCTTTAGCTTCTCGAAATCTTGTTAACTTTTGTGTTTCACAGAGATCATTAGCCAGTCTTGACCCAAGACTCCGAGGCTCTGTGCATCCTGCTAGCCTCTGCTTCCGGGCTCCCTGACCTTCTCTTGCTCAGCACTGCTTTTCTCGCCCTGTCTCACTCACTCTGTTTCCTCCATGGGGTTGACCTCTTTGCTGTGTGTTAACACACCAAACACATCCCCACCTCGGAAACTCAGCACACTTTGTTCCTTCTGTTCTGGAGTCTCTTCCCCCACTTAATCCATGTGACTCAATCCCTCACCTCCTCTGATCTTTAATCAAATGCTGCCTTTTCCTGAGGCCAGCTCTGTCCACCCTATTTCAAATGGCTCCCCGTCTCTGGTGTTCTCTCTCTTCCCGCTCTGCTTTATTTTCATAGCACTTTTCATCACCTGTTGTATTGTAGGGTTACTTATTTGTTTATCGTTTTTCTCCCTCAGGCGAAGATAAGCTTCATACTTGCAGGAATTTTTGTCAGTTTGGTTCACTGCCATATGCCCAAGACTTAGAACAGTGCCTGGCAAGTGGAAGACGCTCATTAAAGTTTTTGTTGAGTGGATGAATGAGAGAATGGGTTTTTGACATTGGTGAGTGGTATTATTCAGTTAGGGTTTAGTAACGCTGCTGCTCGCATTGTAATTATTTTTACCCGCACTTTCCATTTAAGGCAAGCGACACTAACATCCGGGCCCACAATTCCTGGTCCAGAATTCCTCTAAAATTCCATATTCTGATACTTCAGCTCTGAATTCATGGCCATATTCAATACACTCTTGGGATCATTTACAGTCCAGAGGAGAAATGGATCTCATTGGGTTTTGAATTGAATATTTTGAGGCCCTATATCAATTTATGTTTTTCACTTTTTTTTCTGAGTTTCTCATATACAGTCCACATTTTTCACGATCTGGAGAATGAAATTTGTTGACCAGAGGGCTCTGTGCTCTTTTTTTGGGCTTGCCTCAAATGTAACTGAAGAATTCACCATTGGAATTTAGATTTCAACTATACCCCAAGTGCCATGTTAGAAGTAGCCCAGTGGGCTTGTCTGAGATCAAGCACGTGAGACATGTCCAGACACACGGAGAATTTAGTCTAATGGACACCAGCGTCAGAGAAATGAAAGATGGTGGAAAAAACCTTTAGGGAGGCAAAAAATTTGAGGCCTGAACTCGACAATGATTTGGGAGCAGAGGTCTGTGACTCGAAACCAATTTAGATGTGTCTGAACAGTCCACACCCAAGTAGGTGCAGTGACCCAATTAATTCTTTATGCAACAAATTTATCGAGCTCTCCTCCTATGTGCCAAGCACTGTTCTAAGTGATGGCCACCCAGTGATGAAGAAACAGATAAGGCTCCTATGATCATGGAGCTTAACATCTAGCAGATGAGGTGACATACAAGCCAACACACCCAAATAATAATTCAGTTACAAACTGGGGGAAGATCTTTGAAGGAAATGTATAGAGAGAAGTGGCAGAGACTAATAGCAGGGGTCAGGGGCTCTGACTTAGATTGGGGGTGAGGGCATCTAGGATGCAAGCTGAAGGTCCGACCAGGCCACCTTGTGACCCCCAATCTCTGCCCTCTCCTCTCTTCACCCGGGAGTCCTTCCTGCCCTTCTCTTACTCATTTTTTACTCCAAGATCAGTGGTTATTAAGCTGATTATTGCAGTCTCCTAAGGAGATTACAAATGTACAACCCTGGGACCCTTCACAAATGAAGGGACTCTGAATCTCCAGGGATGGATCCAGGGGATCTGCATTTTGAAAACCTACCTGCATATTCTTTGGCTAGCTCAGGTTTGGGAACTCTGCTTAACCGTCCAGGAGAGCTTCTGAGGCTCCCCCACTTCTCCCACTAAACAACCCCTTGGAACAATTTGGCTTAAATGCCAGCCTCTGCTTTCCCTCCTGCATTGTTCACCATCAGTGTTCTGGAGCCCAAGCATTCTGGGCCACGTAACTGATTCACCTGCGCGTCTCCTTGACCTGTCTGGAAGCCCCCTGGGGGCAGGGCTCGGATTTTCATGACTATATTCCCAGCCTGCGGCACAGGGCCGTTCCTCATGAGAGATGAAATGAATTATAATAATAACTAGCCTTAGGTGTGTCCTTACTATGAGCCCAGCAGTTTCCTGATACTTACATAATTCGCTAAATCCTTCCAAATTCCCCAGGAGGTGGATACTGTTATAATCTCTACTCTAGGGAGGAGAAAAGTGAGACCCAAAGAGCTTAAGCAATGCAAACACGTCGCTAAAAATGGCAGAACCAGGCGGCCTGATCCCAGAATCCAGACCCTTGACCATCATGCCCTCAGTAAATGAAAGAATGAACCAGTGAATGAATGAATGATTTTTGTGTCACCCCACCCCATTTTGTTCTTGAATAATTAGTGCATACTGTGTTGGGGACACCCATAGAGTGATAGGAAACTTTGTTCTCTGCTAACCGAAACCCTGTTTCGGTTTATTCCTGGCTTTTGAAGATATCATTACAAATTCCTTGAGACAGGCACTGAAGAAAGTTTTGCAGGGAGAACTTCCTAGTAGATAGCCTCTCTCTTTCTCTTTCCTCCAGCCCCAACATAAATGGTCTCATAAGGCATGTTGTTAAATTGTAGATACCTGCTGTTGATACGTACGGTTGTTCCACGTGGCTGGGGCAAGATAGGGGGAACTAATCTTGGTTTACCAAACCTGATGCATAGAGGGAGTCTCTGTGGGCCTCTCCTGAAATCCTAAAGTGCCCAGAACCCTCTTCTCTTGCATCTTGTCTGAGGTAAATAAGGTACAGTTATCATTCACTTAACACCCCTGCATGCCAGGCACCACACCGGTAACATACCTGCCACCACTTAGCTCATAGGGGCACCTTGGTTGGATGCTTGACCCACCTAATTCACTGATATGCAAACTTTGGTTATATCAAAGTCACTCGGAGACCCTGGCAAACATACAAAGACCCAGGTGCTGTCATATTTCAAGAACCCTGGCCTCTCTTCTTTAGTAGCCTTCCAGGGGATTCTGACACACACATTTGAGTTCCTCTGTACGAAGGCAGGGGTCCTCACACTTTAGGACACATCAGAATTGCCTGGGAGAGCTTTTTAATGCCGAGCTAGCTGGTGCTCCTATGAGTATCTGATGCAGGACCGCATCTCGGGCTTCATTCTCACCTGCAGCTGCCTGCGGTCTGGGAAGGCGGTAAGTGGATTGCTTCTCCTGAGTCCTAAATGTTCCAGCTCTGCCTTCCCTGCCGCGCCCTTCAGCCCGCTGTGGGAAGTTCTGGGGCTGCCTACCATCCCGGGAGCAAAACCCTGAGAAGGAGCCCTCTGCCTTTGATTTTGAATACAGTGTTTTTGATCTAGGGGGCTTTTTGGGTTAGGTCTGTTTTTGTTTTGTTTCGTTTTGGTTTAGGTCTGTTTTTTGAAGCTCAGAGTCATGTGGCTTACTAAAACTTGTAAAGCCCAGGGCTAGGTATTTGTTTTTTCCACATGGGTTAAGATTAAGGTAAGCTCTGTCTCTAGTGAAGCCTGTTCTGTGTTGCATTTTCCTAAGCCTGCGCACACCCAGCCTCTCCTTCGATTCTCCCCAGGTTCAATAAGATTGGAGGGGCTGACTTTACAAAAGGGGAGACTGAAGCACAAGAGAGATGAAGTGACCTGCTCAGTGGCTCCGGGTGAGTGAATTACGTGGCTGGGGCAATAATCGAGGACTGGTGGCTCCCAAGTGGTGCTTGAATAGCCTGTGCCGGTCCCTTCACACTGGCTCCCATGACATTAGTGGTCCTTGATGTCAGGAGCTAAAGGTGTGGGTTGGGGGAAATCTGCAAAAACTTCTCCTAACAAGGCATTCACTAACTTCAGCTTCTACCACAAACCACGGTGACACTAGCTAGACTTGGGGCTCTGGTGATAAACTGGCAGTAATGAAATCTCAATAGCTACCCGCGAAGAGAAAAACAAAAAATCCATAACGGGCCCTGATGGACCATTAGGTGTTAATAGGAATAATACAAATGCCCAACAGAGTACGTTACTGAACTGAGTAAGCCTCGCCCAGCCCATCGCAATCTGTAACGTCTCAGTATTTTAACTGTACATGTATGTTGGACTGAGAATAACAGCAACTGAGGTTAGGGAGTCAGGGCTGTGAAAGTCAACAATAGCCCATCTTCACTCTCTAACTGAAGGGACGAATTTGGACGAGTTATTGTAACTCTCTGAGCTTCTGTTTCTATCGGTAAAATGGGAGCAACCATGCTCTCTTATAGGGCTGTTGAGAGGATGAAAAGAGGTCACAAGATCTCATTGTTTTAAGTTGCAGCTCCCTGATTTCTCGGTGGATTGAACACCTTTTCCTGTGTGGCTTTCCGGAGTTCTTTGGTGAACTGCCTGTTTATCTGCTTAGTTCAGTCTTCTTTTGAGTTGTTGACCTGTACATTTAGATATTAATCTTTTTGTCAGATATGATGCAAATATTACTTCCCCATCTCTTTTTTTAAACAGCTGTGTTGAGTTGTCATTTACGTACTACAAATTCAGTCACTGTAAGGGTACAATTCAAGGATTTTGTGTAAATTTATAGAGTTGTGCAACCATTACCACAATCTACTTTAAGACCTTTTCCACCAACCCAGAAATTTCCCTTTGCCCATTTTCGGTTAATCCGTGCTCCCATCCTCCAGCCGTAGGCAACCACCAATCTGCTTTCTGTCTCAATAAATTTCCCTTTTCTAGATGTTTCATAGCAATGGAATCATGCAATATGTAGCTTTTTCCATCTGGCTTCTTTCCCTTGGCATCATGATTTTTAGGTTCATCTGTACTGTAGCATGTGTCAGGACTTCATTTCTTTTTATTGTTGAAGAGTATTCCATTGCAGGGATATATCACATTTGTGTCCTCTCCAGTCCTTGCTGTGTGTGTGTGTGTGTGTGTGTGTGTGTGTGTGCGCGCGCGCAAGCGCAGCACCAGCCAAAACTATGGTGCCTCACACCTAGACCACAACCTCAGACAACCAGAGCCATTGGCCCCCTGCCTCCTAGATCATCACCTCTGAGGATAATACTCTGGGCTTGGATGTTGCCCTGGTAGGTGTGTGAAGCTGTCAGTCCTCACAGTTATCCACCCTGGTAGAACCTCTGCCAGCCTAGCTGGTGACGGTGGTGATGACGGTGGTGATGCTGGTGTTGCGTGGTGGTTGCAATGCCAGGCCAGAACGTGGCAGAGTCCCACGGTTCTTACTTAAAGTCCAGCAGTTTTACAAGCATAAACACTTTTCAGATTGTTGTTTGACTTTGGTGATTTCCAGGGTATTGAAATGGTAGTTTTTGTCAGTTTTTTCTAGCTTTAGAGTTGATTTTGGGGAACTGATTTGCCAGTCTCCTTATTCAGCCATAGCTGGAAGGCTCACCCTGTTTCCCAGTCTCTTGATTGTCTTTTAACTGAGCTATGAGGTCTCTTGTCATTTAATGATTTCAATTTTTGTGTAGACACGCGTGTCAGTATTTCTGTTTCAGCATCTGTGTTTTTTGGCTTAAATGTTTAGGGGGACTTTCTCCATCCTGAGATCATTGACTGTCCTCTAATATTTTTACAGCTCTGTGACTCACTTTTAAAGGCTCTTGATTCATATGAAATTGCTTTCCGTAAGAATTGTACCCCTTTATAATTCCACCAGAAAAATATCAGAATTTAAAAAAATCGTGTCTTAGCTATTGATGAAATTCGTATATATTCTCTCACCATTAAAGTTGACTGTTTCTTAATTAGTTGTTTATCTCGTTTTATGAGCTTATGTTATTTTCCAAATATTTCTTTCAAAGTTTTTATACACAGAAGAGACTGAGCCCTCATTTACCATATTGCTGCAAATATTTCACCAATATGCTGTTTGACTATGAATTAAATAACTTAATTTTTCATAACATCAATACAAAATCATTTTATAATATTATTTGTGTGTGTGTGTGTGTGTGTTACGCGGGCCTCCCACAGCTGTGGCCCCTCCCGCTGCGGAGCACAGGCCCCGGACGCGCAGGCTCAGCGACCATGGCTCACGGGCCGAGCCGCTCCGCGGCATGTGGCATCCTCCCGGACCGGGGCACGAACGCGTGTCCCCTGAATCGGCAGGCGGACTCTCAACCACTGCGCCACCAGGGAAGCCCACAAAATCATTTTAGAAAAACGAGAAAATAAACATGGTTTCATTTACACCTTATAGTATTTACCCTTTCCTGGTTGGTGTATGTATAACTACATATTTACCCAAACAAGGTCACATGGCATATAGTATTTTTTCAGTTTTTATATCATGAATCTTTCTCATGGTCACTTCATCCTCAGCATAATTTTAATGATTGAAAAGCATTCTATTATACGGATATACCAAAATTTATTTAATTCATTTCCTTTGGTTGGTCTTTCAGGTTCTTGGCAACGATTTACTCTTACATACACTCTGAGGAACAAAACTAGCCAAATTGTTGTGGATATGCTATTTATTTTGTAATAGGCTATGTCAGAGAGCATACCAATTTCTGAAGTTTCTGATACCCGTGGACAAATTGGTCTCTAGAAAAGTTACTCCAATTTACATCCCCACTGGTGGTATATAAGGGTAACTTTACTCCTAGAACAGGAATTCTCATTTTAAGAGGCTCTCTGCAAATTTGGGAGGTAAAATTGTATCCTTTCCATGTGTTTAGAACACACTCATAAATTTATACAACTTTGTAAAAAGTAAAGTGTGTAAATACATGTATATGTGTATATATGTATACTTATGTATTTATGTGCATATATATTTTTAATTGCAATTATTCAGTTACTAATAAGGTTAGACATTTTTCAGTTTAAGCAATTACATTTCTTCTTTTATGAATGGCCTCATCATGTCACTTGTCCAGGTTTTAAATGAGTATTGATTTTTTTCTTATTTACTTATGGTCTTTATGTAATGTCATTTTACCATATGAGATTGCAGTATTTTATAGTGTACCTTTCTTAATTTAGACTATGTAGTTATTATAATTCCATATCAATAATATAATTTTTATATTAATATCACGAAGATGGTACCATTTTACCTTCTCCCATTATTCTCTCCCCAACTATGGTAGATTGGTTGCACAAATCAGTCAAAAAGCCCCCAATTCTCCACCCTTCCTGGCGTCTGTGCCCTTTGCAGTCTGACTTTGCAACTCCTCCAGAGATGGAATTTTGAGTCCATGCTACCTCAAAGGCTTGCTTTGGCCAACAGACTGGGATGGAAGTGACAAAACCTCATGACGTGAGTTTTGGAATGCATGGTCTCTGTCTTGGAATTCTGACACTGTCACGTGACCAAGCCTGGGCTAGCCTGCTGGGTGATGGAAGACATGTGGCTGTATCACCCTATTGCCTTAGCAGACAACAGACCAACTCTCAGACTGGTAAATGAGATTTTCCTTGACCACCAGACCCTGCTAGCTAATCACAGATGCATGAGCAAGTCAGGTCAAGATCAGCTCAGACAACACAGATCAAAGGAACCATCCAGCCATCCCCTGGAGTTGTCAGTAAAATACACAGTGGTCGTTTTGAACCACTGCATGTTGGGGTTGCTTGTTATGTAGTAACAGATATATTTCTTTTTAAGAAAGTGAGGTGGTGCAGAATCTGGAATTTCTTTTATTCTGCAGATGATTATCTTATATGTATTAAGTCTTTCAATGGTTATTTAATTTTGTTTTATTTGTATCTTATAACAATATGGAGGTTTTCAATGTTCACCACCAATTGTTTTATACAACATGCTAACATTTGAGTTCTTCATTTTGATTTATCTCTTGTGCTGTTGTTCTGCATACTGATGAGTCAAGATGCAGTGCTGTCTTAAAATGTTTCTATTATAGTCACCATTTATTCTTACTTGTACCATAATTTGTACAAGGTAGGAAAAAGTTATTTTCTGTTGGTTTGTTTCATTACTACATGATAATATGGACTGCTTTTATATTGGTTAAGATAATTATAACAGGGCCTTCCCTGGTGGCACAGTGGTTAAGAATCCGCCTGCCAATGCAGGGACACAGGTTCGAGCCCTGGTCTGGGAAGATCTCACATGCCACAAAACAACTAAGCCCGTGAGACACAACTACTGAGCCCACGTGCCACAACTACTGAAGCCCGTGCGCCTAGAGCCCGTGCTCCCAACAAGAGAAGCCACCGCAGTGAGAAGCCCGCACACCGCAACCAAGAGTAGCCCCCGCTGGCCGCAACTAGAGAAAGCCCGTGTGCAGCAACGAAGACCCAATGCAGCCAAAAATAAATAAAATAAAATAGATTTATTTTGAAAAAGATAATTATAATAACTTCGGTTATAACAGAACAGTCATGATTGTTCTGTTTGGTGAGTAAACTAAAATTCCGTGCCCTACAACAAACACACAAAGAGTAAATAAAAATTCCCCATTGTAAATCATTCACTGTCTCAAGTTTAACATTATATAGCAACAAACAACTAAAGTTAAAGTAGAATTGTACATCAGAGCTTCAAATCAACTCACCAGAGTTCATTTTTTTATGATAAAAACATACTTCTAACAAAAAAGGACTTTTACCCCACACTGGCTAATATTTACATTCTTGGTATATTTAAGGCATCTGATTTTTCTCCAGCTTTCACCTTTATCTATATTTTAGGGTATAATGTACCCTAAAACAGGACATCATATTCTCACATTTTTTTATCAATAATCAAAATTTTATAATCTCTCAAGGTTCTCTGTGACCTAGTTTAAATTTGATTTTAATCAAGGCTGAATGAAAAATGTGGAGTTTGTCATTTTACATTTGCCTAATATTTTAGTAACTTTCTCCCCCAAATGATTTATGTATCATTACTTATCTAAGGATATTATTTAATCATCTTCAGATGCCCCTATTTGGCTGGGTATAATATTCTCAGGTCGCCCATTTTTTCCTCCTTCAAAACACTCTTAGGATTGACATTATTCAGGTTTCTTCTGGCATATACTGTTTGAAAGCCGCATGATTTTTCTCCCCAAATCCTCTTGATAGTCTTCTATCCTTAAATTTAAAAGACAAAAAGAACAAACAAACAAAAGTAAAACAGGTTTTGTCTTGGTGTTGGTTCTTCTATGTTGATTTTACCTGCCTTTTCACTTATTGCAGCTTTGCCTTTTACTTTCGTTTCCTCTGTTTTGGTTTCCTGCAACATGAATTATCCATCTCTTGGAGTTGGAGCTTTGCCGTTTGTTTTTCTTACCTATTACCTTCCCTCTCAACTTCTATTCGGTCTTTTACTTGCTGTTCTGTGAAAAGCACACCAAGCTTGTTCTCCACATTTTTTTTTCCAATGCAAATTTTAGTCTTCATGGCTTTTAATGTTATTTTCTTTTTAATTCCATCGTGGGGTTCTTTTGTTTTTCTTTACAAATGTCAGAAACCATTATAACTCTCTATATTGTCTTATCTACATGTCTTATTTGAGTTCCCCACTCCAGAAGCAGATCCTGAGCAAGGATCCAGTGACTGTACAGTGAAGAGAAGACACTAGTAAGCAATGAAATGTTACATAGCTGACACAGTGGGTAACTAAAACTGAATCCCAAACAGAAGCGTTTGGAAATGGTATAAAACATGTGCTCCAAATTATCCCACCTAAAGTGTGAGGAATCTGGGTGTTTATACTCCACACCTGTCAGTTAGTGCTTAGGGGCTATCTGCAGGGGCTTGTTAATTTCCCAGGGACCACCAGCTCACCATGCCCTGGGAAAATTGGGTTCCTGCAGCCTGAGGAGATTACTCCGAAAAAGATGCAGGTGTTGGCCCCTGTAAATGAGGCCAGTTCATAAGGCGGTTTGGGGGACTAGGGGAAGAGTGGTACTTTTGGCTACATCAGAAGAAAAGAAAGTCAACAAAACTAGATGCTGCCCTGAAAAAACTATGATGACTAGGATGTGATAGTAAATACAGAGGTTTGCACTCTGAAGGCTGTATTTAAATTAAATTCACTATGGCTACTTCTTGGCTGTGTCTCACATCTCTAAGACTCCCATCTCCTCATGTGTAAAGTAGGTGTTATCATACTCTCATAGTAGCTTTGAGGCTCAAATATGGTAGTGCCTGGTTTCTAGTAAGTGCTTAAACATGTAAGTTTTTATTAAAAAAAAAATTCAGCTGGGGCTTTCTCTTTGAGTGCAGCTTTGACCATATCTCTTAATTTTGTGATGTAGTATTTTTGTGTGTGTGATGTTCTAAATAATGCGTGTTGTGTGTGTGTGTGTGTGTGTGTGTGTGTGCATGTGCTCCTTAAGGCCATTTTAAAGAGCTGCCCAGTTGCCAAAACATACCAACAAAAAACTGAAACAACCAGATTTTGTACTTGTTTTGGGTTTGTTGTTTAAAGTGCTTTCTTCTTAAATATAAGTCCTCTTCTGTCCCAGAGTAGTCCTGTGAGGTTCCACAGATGAAGAATTATGCTCAAAGAGGTTAGGTGATTTATCCAAGGTCACAAGGAGGAAGTAATAGAGTCAGAACTGGCACCCGGGTCCCTCTGACTTCTTTTCCAATGCTTTTCCATAGCCTAATGCTCCCTTTGTGTGGTAGACAGATAATGGCCCCCAAAGATGTCCACGTCCTAATCCCCTGAATGTTTGATTTTTATTTTATATGGCAAAAGGGACTTTGCAGATTGAAAAGGTATCTTACATGCAGAGATTGTGCTGGATTCCGTGCGTGGGCTGAGCGGAATCCTAAGAGTTGCCATGAGGGGGAGGCAGAGCCAGAGAAGGAGGTGTGACGAGGAGGCAGGTGTGGGGCATTGAGTGAGGGGGAGGGGAACAGAGAGCAGGGGAGAGCGAGAGTGAGAAAGAGAGAAAGGGAAAGAAGCTGTGCTGCTGCCTGTGAAATGGTTGGAGGGGCCTGAGCCAAGGAATGCAGGCGGCCTCTAGAACCTGAAAAGGTGAGAAAACACTTCCCCCCGGAATCTCCAAAAGGAGCCCAGCTCAGCTGCCACCTCGGTTTTAGTGGCGTCAGAGCCTTGGCGGACTTTCACCTTCAGAATCGTAAGGTGCTACATTTATGCTGTTTTAAGTCATTGTCTGTAGTAATTTTTTACATCGGCCACAGGAAACTGATACTTTGTAATGGTAACAGGCTTGCACACCTCTGTGTGTGCCGTAGGCGTTTAGAAATTGTTTATTCATTTTTCATGCACGGACCGGTGCGAGGAAGGACCGGGCAGAGGTGAGGGCAGGCTCCTGGCAGCAGAGACCTCAGAGTTGCAGCAGCGGCATGGCTGGCTAGAGGTCTTTGACCGTGCCTTAAACTAGAGGCAGGCTTAGGGCGCTCCGGGAGTGGAGAGCGAGGGTTCAGAGAGGTCAGGGTGCAGCTGGAGCAGTCTTAGGAATGACTCTAGTGCTACCCAGGGCGGGATAGGAAAAGACTACCCCGGGAAGCGGGGACAGCATGGCCAAAGCCACGGGAGTTGGGGGGGGGTGCATGGTGGGTCAGAGGGAGCTCAGGTGCCAACTGGAGCCGCATTACATACATACATACGCATGGGGATGATAACATGGGGCTGGGTGGGTGCCTCTCCCCCCACCAGCGCTCCCCATGTGCAATATGGGCTGGCCTCGTGCCTTCCAACAAGGCACCTGTGGGCTTGCCTCAGTGCTCTGGGCTGGGATCTGGGTCCTCCCAGCAGTGATAGCAGGTCAGCATCCACCAGCAGTCCTTTTGGCTCCAGAGGTGCCCTCAGACTGCTGATTCGTAAGTGCCGAGCATCAATAAAAACAATCAAAGGAAACCAGCAGCCCATAAAGAGTATTAACTCCAGGACTGGTAGGATGCAAGGGGCTTGAGAATATTGGAGCGACATGCACTTGAATGCTTGGAAGAAGCTCCACGGTGCAGTGTGTTTTCTGTGTCAGTAACAGACGCTGATCAAAAGACCCAGACAGCAATGGTTTAATTTTCTATGTTGCGGGGAAGTCCACATTCTTTCCCCTTTTCCACACATCTTATGTCGGAGACGCCTCTTTTCTCCAGAGTTCAACCCTGAGTGTTTGCAGGTTGCCCAGGTGAGCTCTGGACGCCATACCTGGAGCCTCCCCTCGCCAGGTATGGCGGGGTCTCAGGTTTGGTTGAGCTCTTAGACTTCCTTCTATAACTGTTTTACACCAGACTTCAGATTCCCTTCTACCCTGCCCATGGCCATAAAATGCACATAGCAAACACTTGGATATCCAGCTCACATAAAAAGTCTGGACTAGTTTGTTTTGAACTGTATTATGGAACAGACTGCTTTCACTATTGAGAAAAGGTAACAGAGATTAGATACTAACTCGGCATGCTTGGTATTTCTTGCAGCATCCCTTGCCTGGTTTAAGTAATCAAGTTAACTAGTAGTGGCTTCCAACTCTCCCCTTGAGCTTGTGCTGTATGGACAGAGCCTAACACCCAAAGGCTGGATGAACCAGGTGACCTGTGCTTAATCTCCCCCCAATGTTATTTCATTATTTATATTTTATTTATATAGCATGTACTATGAGCTAGGCATTCTTTTAAGCGCTTAAAGGTATTAATTCATTTGATCTTCGTAATAATCCTACATGGCAGGGACTACTATTATCTCAGTTTGAGAGATTAAAAAAACTGAGGCACAGAGAGGTTAATGAATTTCTCAAGGTCCCATGGGTAGTAAGTGGTGGAGCTAGGATTCAAATCTGGACAGTTTGGTTTAGCTGGAATGCTGCCCCCTTGGGAATGAGAGATTCGGTCATTCCATGGTGTCTTCCAGCTTGCCCACCTCTGCCCTGGGTCAGAAGCCACATTCTCATAACACCGGGTCTTCTGGCCTCTCCTATACCAGCCCCATGCACTTTAGGAGAGCTGGATTCTCTCTGCTTGCCTGGCCTTGGCCTTGGCAGCATCATGAGGCCAGGAGTGAGGAGTGGCCAGGGAAGTGCCCCCCGCTCCTCCTCGCTTGCCAAGAGCCACGAGGCCCTGAGCCAGCCACCCCGAGGGAAGAGCTCCAACACCCTGGGCCTGCCGTCACCCACGGACATGTCCTTTCCCAGCAGCACAACCAGGCCCTTTCTTGGAAACTGACAAGGGGATGCCAATGGAGAAAAAGCTTAAACTTCCTGCTGTATCCACCCTGACTGCCACCTATACCCACTATAGTCCCAGAGTTTGGGGCAAAAATATCCATGATCTTTTATCAGCTCCTTTGAAGTCCCATCATTTTCCCATAGGGCTTAAGGGACTCATTAGTCCCTTGGGGTCATTCTCTAACACTCTAGACAAGGTAACTGGAACAAGGTCTGCAGGACCGGACTCTCTTGGTAAAGGCACATCCCTTGCATTGACTCTGTGCCCTGTACAGAGAGCGATTTGATTTTCTGAGTTCAGGATGGCACTTGAGCAATTCCCTTCTGCTGCTTGTTCATTCAGTCAACAGATGTAGACAAGCCAGGCCCTGTGCACAGCACACAGAAACCAGAAACAAACCAGCCTCAGTTCCTGCCTCACTGAGCTCGCAGTCTCCTGGGGGATAACAGATAAATGAGCAGTTGCGTCAGGATGGAGATATGCTTTGAGAGTAGCAGACAAAGTGGGAGAGACAGGGAGCCTGCTCGAGGCTGATGCCTGCCCTGGGTTCTGGGATGGATGGTGGTTACCTGCACAGAGGAAAAAGGGTGAGACTGGCCAGGCATAGGGAACAGCATATGCAAAGGTACGAACAGGGAGAAAACATTGCTGAGTGATGCCTAATGTGACAGTTGATCATAGGGATAAGACTTGTGGATCAAATAGATGCTCTTGTGTGAGCAAGTGATGTTTGGCACTGCAGCAGCCGCCTTGTGATCATGGGGCTATGAGCCTGAGGATTAGGGCCAACTCCTTTGGGATGTTTTGTAAAGTATTAAATACCCTTAGGATCTAAGCAACTCTTTGTTGTTGTTGTTGTTACTTTCAGCTTAAAGATATTAACTGATATAGCTATGATAAGGAATTTGGCCTTTACCTTATGTCAATGGGAAGACATAAAATGTTAAGCAGTCTGTTTTTCAGACATGCCATACCCATGATGGATGTGTGTATGTTTTCCTACATGGCAGACTCCAGTTGTGCCCCTGCTTTATCAGTTGTGTCCCTGCTTTATTTATTTATTATTATTTTTTTTGCGGTACGCGGGCCTCTCACTGTTGTGGCCTCTCCCGTTGCGGAGCACAGGCTCCAGACGCGCAGGCTCAGCGGCCATGGCTCACGGGCCACAAACCCGTGTCCCCTGCATCGGCAGGCGGACTCTCAACCGCTGCGCCACCAGGGAAGCCCCCTGCTTTATTTTTTAGACTGGTAAATAAATATCAGTCTAAATGGAGCGATAGGTGAAGACACATCTCCATCCCATACCACTTCCCAAAACAGAAAACCTTGTGAAGTCACCCCCCCTAACAAGCCATGCTCATGCAAGTGTTTACAAGGAGGACACCAGCTCTCTTCACACCCACCGCTCGGCTCTGGAAGACTTTTCAAGTTCATCATTATTTATAAAGTTAATACTCATAATGCAAGGGTTTCTCTTTGATGTGGGAGTGTTTTCGAAGCCTCGGTGACCTATATTGCCAACACACTCTGTACGAGGTGAGGCACGGACCGGCTGGGGAATTACCCGTGTTTAATGAACACTAAAATTAGAATTTGACTGAAATCCACAGAAATGGCTCGACAGCAAGTTCGAGATGCCCCTGGGGAGCTGTGGGCAGCTCAAATTTACCCACAGGCGTTTCTGAAAAAAAATTTTTTTTTTTTTTTTGCATCAGCATAGTTGGCTCTTTTGAGCCGAGAATGCTGCTTGCTCTCAAAGCTTCTCCCAGCCCCCGCCCCAGCCCCCTGACGCTGACGCTTCGGGGACAGCTAAGCGCCTCTATGGGCCTTTGTCATATTGGTCATGCCCAGTGAACACAGAGCATGCAGGCTGGCAGTGGTCTGTCTGCCCTGTCGCCAGTGGCCACACTCCTCATGGAAAGTTCTAAGAAAAATCACAGCCTCCAGAGCGGGTGTACCGTCAGCTGAAAAGGACCTTAGATATCCTCCTGTTTTGCGGACCCCGAGAAGGGGGACTCGGGGTCAGTTTTGATGTCCTAAGAGACCTAATAGAAATTCTACTTTTAATGAGAACAGAGGCCCTACGTGAATACGTGAGCTTAGTTTGATGACCATCACTCCAAGTCCAGGAATAATAAAGACAAAACACAACTAAAAAACGAAGTCCTGGATGGTGGTAAGGGACGAGTTTGAGGTGCAGGTTCAGTGCAGCGGCCTCATCTCCCAGGAGGGGAAGCAGCTAGGAATCGGGCAGAACCAGGTTTTGGAAGGCAGATAGATGTCTTGGTTCCAAGGCCGGTGTGCTCTGTGCTGGTGGCTCCTCAGCTCGCTGTGCACGCTGATGCTGTGCGAGTTGCCCTGGAATTCTGGGGGAGAGTTTTTATATGCTTGTGTCATTGTAAAACTTTATTTTCTAAGTTATAAAAGCATTTATAAAAATGCTTGTTTGAACAAGCTAAAAGAGAACATGTTAATAATGACTTCCAACGCTCCTCCAGTCTCTCCTCACTAGGAAACAGGTGGTAATATTCAATGTATGGTCTTCGGTAGCTTTTCATACTCTTATATAAACATAAAAAATATATAAATTATAAGCATATAGGTCTGCATATTTTTAATAGGATATTCTACTCTTTACCCAGTGTTTTGCTTTTTTACTTACTCAAAAAGTATCATAAGAAAGATGACAGTCAAAAAAACACATCAGAAGCATCTTTCCTCATGTGTGTGTATCATCTAATTCTCCTTAATGGTTCTATAATATGAATTTATCAAAAATTATTCACTCGTCCTTACTGATCCATTCATTCACTTTTTCAGAATATAAATTCATGCATCCTCCTCTTTCTTCTGTCACTAGTACCCTGACCGGGGGTAGTCGAGAGTGTATAAGAATCACCTATAGATCCGATTAAAACATTCTGGGGCCTCGCTTCCAACAATTTTGAGTCAGTAGGTGTAGGTGGGCCTGGGAATTTGCGTTTCTAAAGCTCCCAGGTGCGGTACGATGCTGCTGGCTTTGAGCGGCTCGGCTTCCTTCTAAATTCTCAATCAACTCCGGTGTGTTGGGTGAATTTGTCTCTTAACTCACTGGCTTTACCAGAACCACTCCTGAAATTTCGTATTCCTTTCAGCCTCACAACACGTCCCTGTCTGCAGAGGCCTAGTGCCACTGTCCCATGCTTTGTGATGGCTGCCCGTGTGCCCACTTCCTGTACCAAGTGTATCTCCTAATGGCTGCAAGCCTCCCCCTGGATTTGAATTATAATCATATCCCACGTAACATCAATAATCCATGCCCAAATCTTGGACACTGCTCGAAAATGTTAACCAGGGGCCTGTATCCTATTATTTTAAAAAAGAAAAATTATATGGCATTACACATCAACCTCAAACCTTTAAGTTTCTTAAATCATAACTAACTCAGTAAAACACCTGTATATGTAACAAACTATCAGTTAGAATGTAAAGCATTTAAAACTTTGGTTCTGAACACCAAGCACCAAATAATCTGGATGTTATCAATCAGCTGCCTTGTCTGCAGTGAGGCTGCAGTACATTTCTTAGCGTCAGCCTCATCTGACGCATGTTTCCCTTTTGCTGACCCTCAGCTAGCTCTTTAAAATATCTACATGTCATTCTGACATTCTACTGATTTTATCTGCAAGGTCACTCAATTCTTTTTTTGTACAATTGTTTTAAAAATATATATATATTGCGCTGAGTACTGGGGGTGTAAACATGTTTCCCTTGATAAACATGGGCAGAAGAGCATGATATTGAGAAATAGTTGTCTTCCATGAAGTTCAAGTGTTAAAAAACAAAGATATTCTGCTGCTAGAAAAATGTTAACTGGGGAGATGTTATCTTTGGGGAAAAAAACCGCCTTTTCCCCTAATCCCAGCCAGTCAATAGCACTACCTGGAGAATGTTCTCTTTCACATGATTCACAGGCTCCTCCCCACAGAGATTCAGATTCACTAGGTCTGGGGGTCTGGGGGTGGGGTCCTGGAATCAGTCCCCAGCTATTTCACATGAACAAGCAGGTTTAAGGGTCACTGGTTTCAGTTATGGCGTCTGCCAGCTAGATCATGAGTTTTTCAACAACAGGAATTCTTGTGTGTCTTGCTGCCCAGGTGCCTGGAATGGAGTAGTGTAATAACTGAGTGGACTAGTACTGAGGCCGTGCATACAGCAGGACTGCCTTAATGCTTATCTAGAATGGTTTGTGTGCAGCCAGGCTTTGTGCAGACTGTCCTTGTGTACCTGCTGCAGGACCACGAGTATGAAGAATCATGTGAGGGTCTTTGTTGGTGACAGATCTGGGAGGGTATTTTGTGCAAAACATTCCCTCTCCCTTTCCTGACTCAAGCAGGTTTGTTGTTTTGCAAGACTCAGAGTTTCTTGAAGCATCTGTGAGCACTGAGTGCAGCCTGCACCTTGTTATAATCGCTCTTGTCATCTGGTTCTCATATCCTCCTGTCCACCCTGGGGCCAGGTCAAGCTGCCCCCTTCCTAAGCTCTCACCTCCAATAAAGCTTCCTGCCCTTGACCTTGGGGCCCATCGGATTGCCCTTCACTTTGCCTCTTCAGCAAATTCAGGGTTGCCTCTGGGGCTCTCACCTTTCATTTTATTTTCGCGAAATCCTTCTGGGACTTCTATTTTTATCCTTGTGTTTGAGGTGTCGAGACTGTTTAAGAGGAGGCCTTTGCTATGGGCGCAGCTCTCTTCCAAGGGTTGGAGGCTGCTGTCCCCATGCGGCCACCTTGTAGCATTTACCTGGACACACTGGGTGACTTCCTTCCCCGTTCCTCCTCCCCTTCACTCCCCACCGCTAACAATGCCAGCACACACTGCCATTGATTTGTCCCGCTGATAAGAGGGAAAAATGTTGATTTGTAAATTTCTGAAGTCACCTGCTTTTTATTCATTAGTCACTTCTCTTATCCATAGTTCCTTTTTTAACTCTATTTTCTAACTAGTAACAATAATTTGCTTTTTATCCTGTAATATTCTGTCCCTGCAGTAAGACTATTTAACTCTTTGAGATAGGGAGTTTGTCTCACCCATCTCTTTGTAACACCCAGGGCACCCGGGAGAACTAAGAGACTACTTGTTGAATGAAATGTTAGGCCCCAGATTTCTGAAGACATGGTCATTGCTGCATAGCAAATTAAAATGATCATAAACACATTTTTATTTTTGAAAATGTGCAACATGTAAGTTCTTAGTTTATAAAAGCATTTACAAAACTGTTTGTTTTAACAAGTAAAAAAATATTAAAACGTAAATAATTGCTCTCCACCTTTCTCCAGTCTCTACACATTAGGGCACTGATGTGAACACTTTGATGTGTGGCATTCTGTAGCTTTTTCTATCCTTATATAAACAGACAAATATGTAAGTGTACAGGCATATGTGCCTATATGTTTTTAATGGGATTTTTCATGTGTTGCCCATTTACAATTAGATGTAAACACCCCAAGCAGCATGACTTGCATCATGTCGAGAAAAGAGGTTGCTGAACACATCAGGGCCCTGCCACATGTCTGTCTGCATGGTGATGCCACCTCACCTTCCTCCAGAGAAATGGCGGAGCCAGTTTGAGCAGAAACCTAATCACAGTGGAGGAGAGGGACTGGAAATGGTCCTCAGAGCCACACTGAATAATCACCTATATGTGTGTCTGCAGCCCAATCTTGTTTTTCTTTTTTTTCCCCTAAAGAACCCTTTGCCCCCTAAGCTTCAGCACTTTCTTCTGCTTGAAACACCATTTCCCTATCCTCTTAGCATGATTAAGGTCTGGCTAAGTTTTCAGCATTAGGGGCCCCTTCTCTGCGTTACCATGGTTCCCTTTCTTCCCCTTCCTCGGTGTCGTATTATCCTTTGTAGCAATTTTCCAGTGTGGTGGGCCTGGAGATGCACGGCCCATTCCCTTCGAGGAAGGACGTGTAGATGCCCAGTGGCAGGTAGACTGCACATGGCAGGCTCCTTCAGGGTTGCCTCAGCTGCGGAGAGCCGTGTCGCCAGGGCCGCCCCTGTCTAGTGACTGAGCAAGTCAGGGATGTAAAGACCCTGACACTTCACCCTGGTTCAGGGCAACTCCGACAGGTGATTCTTGCCCCAGAGTGAGAGGCCAAGTGAGCTGAGGCCTGTGACCCTGCATCACAGCCCAGCTTCCTCTTCTTTTACAGGTGTTGAGCCCTAATAAACATCTTACATCGAACTCTATCCCTTTGTTTCTAGAAAACCCACCCTATGACATCTGATTGTCTAGCTGCCTCAACGAGGGCCAGAGCGTCTCAGTCTCTATTGAATCCCCGATACCTATTATACAACAGAGAGTAAATATTTGTTGACGTATTTATTGAATGGATGGATGGATGGATGGATGGATGAATGAATGAATGAATGAATGAGTTAGGATGACTCAAAAGGAGGCTCAGATGCTGGTTTTCCCCCCGACCTCCACCAGATGCCTCTCTCTGCCCATCACCCTGGAACCTGAGCCTGTCAGTCCCTGTTCCCAGTGGAAAACCATGCGGTCATTGTGTCTCTTCCCTTTTGTTCTCCCTCCTTGCCTGTCCCTGGAAAGCCTGGGCAGGGGTGCTGAGCAGCCCACACCAGACAACCCCTTTTATTCCTTTTGACGGCCTCAGGGAAGTCTGATGGGGATATTTCCATAATCGATGAGGGAGCCCTGTCACCCCAAACATGGAGTCTTTAAAGAGAATAGGTTTATGCAAATTAGATATTGATGGAGTAATGATTAATTGGCTCTGAGCCTTTGTTAATATGCAATTGTAGTAACAGAGATACATTTATAATTATTTCGGTTAATTGTTCAAACAAGCACTCAGGACTTAATTGCACAGAGTAATTGAAGAGCCTTGGTATCAGGATTATTTCTTTCCAGAGAAAAATCAGAGCTGTTTAACTAGTTGGCTTCCTGTGCTGAGGGGGTTAGGTGTGTCTTTGAGGTCCTGGTATTACCAAAGGAGAGGGGACAGTCACATATTCTGAGGTCTTCCTCTGTTTGCAGAGGGTTGGGATGGTGGGCTTTGAATTTGGACAGATAAAGTTTCTAAGTTCCAACTCTGCCTTTTCAGTAGCTCTGTGGTTTGGGGCCAGTTATTTAGCTGCTCTGAGCTACAGTTTCCAAATCTGTAAAATGAGAGGAATACCCCTTAACTTATGCTGTGGTGGGAAAAATAAATGAGGCAGTCCATGTAGGGCCCTCTGCTTGGTGCCTTGTACCTGGTAAACAGTCCTGATGGGAGCTGGTGTAGCGATATTTACCAGCACAGCTGCCAGCAAAGGCCAGATGAATGAACGTGAATACACGCCGCGGAACACCTGTGAGCCCATGAATGGGAAGCGTTGGGGGCAGGAAGGGTGCGAAAGGCCTGACTTCACGAGTTTATTTAAAAACACAGAGATGGGAACAGATTGGAGGAACATGTGTCGGCTCTGTACTGATCTGTGAAAGGTGATGACGGCATGTTGCCAAGGAGCTGGCTTGGCTGCGTACCTTACGGTGACCCACTTCTGAAGCGTGTTGTTTCGGATTCCAACTTTCTCTCATCTACCTTTGTTCAAAGTCTAAAATCACACACACACACACACACACACACACACACACTACAAATACTGTGGTAAGGAGAAGGAACTTCATGCTCTCTGATAAGGGGGCAGTCCTTTCCATGGTCCCTGTGTTTCTCTCTCGCTCTTCCTGAAAATAGACGCTCCCGGCCACGCAGGGTGAGGGGTTGCAGGATGAGCTGGTCAAGGCTCTGAAATCCAGCTGCCGTGGGAGGGGAGAGAATATGTAGTGGTGTTCAGAGCATGGGCTCTAGAGCCTGACCAGTGTCTTTGCCAGTGCAGGCTTTGCACTTCAAGTCTATGATCTTGGACAGGCTGTCTAAGCTCTCTCAGACTCAGTTTCCCATCAGCAGTTTGGACCTCATAAGGTTAAAGGGAGGCACAGATGGGATCCTACATGCAGGACATTTATTTAGTGCAGTGCCTGACCTCTGTAAGCAGCCGACAGATGTGTGTTGATGATGATGAAGAGCAAGATCATTGGGGTGCCCAGGCAGCCCTTCAGGAGGTTTTAGAGGTACCACCCAGGGGTCACCCTTTCCCACACCACCCCATCAACCGCAGTCATCAACAGACGCACCCAGCGAGGCTCTCCCTCATGCTTCCTAGAATCTGCGAATTTAGGAGCCTTTATATGCCACGACTCTCAAGTCATCCCTGTTCATTTCACTCTCTTCCCACTTGAAGAGGCTGAAGCTAGGAGGCAAAGAACCGCTTCCTGTGACGGGTACAATCCAGGCATTTCACACACAGCAGCGACTCTCCTCCCACCCACAGGGACTGGCTGTTTTCTCCTCTCTCTATCTCTGGAAATATTGTTTGTTTCCAGGTCAACTTTGTCCGATATTACTGTAGCTGTGAGAACTTTCTGATTGTCTGGGGTACTTTTGTGCATCTATTTACTTTCAGCCTATCTGTGTCTTCATATTTAAGACACATCTCTTCTAGACAACACATAGTTGGGTCTTGCTTTTTTTTACCCATTCTGACAATTTCTGCCTTTTGAATTGAACTGTTACTATTGAATGTCATTATTGATGTGATTGGATTTAGGTCTGGTTTACTATTTGTTTCCTGTTTGTCCCCTCCTTTATTTTACTTTTGTTCTTCTGTTCCTGCCTTTCCTACTTTCTTTTTGGTGTTTGAATATATATTAAATTAGAATACGTATTAGAATTCCATATTAATTTATCGGTTGCATTTTTAGATGAACCTACTGGTTTTTATAGGTACTTGAATATATATCCTGAACTATGCACAGTCTACCTAGGGTCAATATTAATTTAAATAAATTTATTTATTTATTTTGGGCTGCGTTGGGTCTTCGTTGTTGCGCGCGGGCTTTCTCTAGTTGCAGTGAGTGGGGGCTGCTCTTCGTTGCTGTGCACAGGCTTCTCATTGCAGTGGCTTCTCTTGTTGTGGAGCATGGGCTCTAGGTGCATGGGCTTCAGTAGTTGTGGCACGTGGGCTCAGTAGTTGTGGCTTGTGGGCCCTAGGCACGCGGGCTTAGTTGCTCTGTGGCATGTGGGATCTTCCCGGAACACAGCTCGAATCCATCTCGCCTGCATTGGCAGGCGGATTCTCAACCACTGTGCCACCAGGGTCAATATTACATCACTTCTAGTATAATGTGGAAAACCCCCAACTGTATGGGTCCATTTACTCCCACCTGATCCTCTATGTTACAGTTATACATAAGTATTATATCTATGTATGTTATGAACTTCATCTCAGAATACAATTTTATAATATTTGCTTTAAACCAGAGGTCGGCAAACTCTGGCCTGCAGGTCAAAAATTGACCCATCACCTGCTTTTGTAAATAAAGTTTTATTGCAACACAGCCATGCTCACATGTTTACATATTGTCTGTGATTACGAGTAGTTGTGACAGAGACCATATGCCTGCAAAGCCTAAAATATTTACTATCTTCTGGCCCTTTACAGAAAAATTTGCTGACCCCTGCTTTAACCAGTCCATGTGTCTTAAACTAAGGGGGGAAATGCCTTTTATAGATTGCCAGGTATTCACCACATATGAAGCCCTTCTTTTTTTTTTTTAATTGAAATGTAGTTGAATATATATTTGTTTTAGGTGTATAACCTGGTGATTCAAACTTTATATAAATTTATAAATGGATCACCATGGTAAGTCTAGTTATCATCTGTCACCGTACAAAGTAATTCCTATATTAGTGACTGTATTCCCTAAGCTGTGCGTTACATCCCTGGGACTTATTGTATAACTGGAAGTTTGTACTGTATAATCCCCTTCACTCATTTCACCCACTCCTCACCCCACCTTTCCTCTGGTGATCACCAGTTTGTTCTCCGTATCTGTGGGTCTGTTTCTGTTTCTGTTTTGGTTGTTCATTTGTTTTGTCTTTTATATAAGTGAAATCATACAGTATTTGTCTTTCGCTGTCTGACTTATTTCACTTAGTGAGATACCCTCTAGGCCCATCTATATTGTTGCAAATGGCAAGATCTCATTCTTTTCTATGACTGAGTAATAGTCCATCATATATATGTACCACATCTTCTTTATCCTTTCATCTGTCCATGGGCACTTAGGATGCTTCCATATCTTGGCTATTGTAAATAATGCTACAGTGAATATAGAGGTGCCTATGTCTTTTTGAATAAGTGTTTTCATTTTCTTCAGATATATACCCAGAAGTGGAATTGCTGGATTGTATGGTAGTTCTATTTTTGATTTTTTGAAGAATCTCTGTACTGTTTTGTATAGTGGCTGCACCAATTTAGATTCCTACTAACAGTGCCTGAGGGTTTCCTTTTCTCCACATCCTCGCCAACACTTGTTATTTCTTATCTTTTTTGATAATGGCCATTCTGACAAATGTGAGGTGATGTCTTATTGCGGTTTTGATTTGCATTTCCCTGATAATTAGTGATGTTAAGCATCTTTTCATGTGCCTCTTGACCATCTGTATATCTTCTTTAGGAAAATGTCTATTCAAGTCCTCTGCCCAGTTTTTAATTGGGTTGTTTTGTTTTATTTTTTTGATATTGAGATGTTGTGAGTTCTCTCTATATTTTGGATATTAACCTCTTATCAGATATGTTGTTTGCAAATATCTTTCCTCATTCAGTGGGTTGCCTTTTCATTTTGTTGATGGTTTCCTTCACTGTGCAAAAGCTTTTTATTTTGATGTAGTCCCAATTTGTTTATTTTTGGTTTTGCTGTCCTTGCCTGCTGAGACAGATAAAAAAAAAAAAATGCTAAGACCAGTGTCAAAGAGCATACTGCATATGTTTTCTTCTAGGAATTTTATGGTTTCAGGTCTTACTTTCTTACACCATATGCAAAAATAAGCTCAAACAGATTAAAGACTTAAATGTAAGGGGTAGAAAACTTATTTCAAGAAATAATGGCTGAAAACGTCCATAACTTGGGGAAGAAAATGGATATCCAGCTCCAGCACGGAGAGTCCCAAACAAGATGATCTCAAAGATATCCACACCAAGACATACCATAATTAAAATGGCAAAAGTTAAAGAGAGGATTTTAAAGGCAGCAAGAAAAAAGCAACTACTCACATACAAGAGAACCCCTATAAGGCGATCAGCTGATTTTTCAGCAGAAACTTTGCAGGCCAGAGGGGAGTGGCATGATATATCTAAAGTGCCGAAAGGAAAAAAGTTACAACCAAGAATACTGTATTTGGCAAGGTTATCGTTCAGAGTGAAGGAGTGAGAAAGCATTTCCCAGACAAGCTAAAACTGAGTTTATCACCACTAAACTGGCCTAAAAGAAATATTAAAGGCTTTTCTTTAAGCACAGAAGAAAAGGCCATAACTAGAAATAAGAAAATATATGAAAGAAGAACTCTCACAGGTAAACGCAAATATATAGTAAAGGCAGTGTGCGTCAGCCACTTAAAAAGCTAGTGTGAGAATTAAAAGACAAAAGATATAAAATCAACTGCAGCTACAATAAGTAGTTAAGGGATACACAAAGTAAAAAGATGGAAAATGGAGTGTAGTAAAAATGTGGTGCTTTTAGAATGCGTTTGAACTGAAGTGACTGTGAGCTTGAAACAATCTGCTCTCTATATAGGTTGATACATATAAACCTCATGATGATCACAAACCAAAACCCTACCATAGATACACAGTAAATAAAGAGAAAGGAACTCAACACTAAAGAAAATCATCAAACCGCATGGGAACAGACTAAAAGAAGAAAAGAACAGAGAATAGCTACAAAAGCAAGCAGAAAACAGTGAACAAAGTGGCAATAAGTATATGCCTATCTTCATTTCTTCTTGAGCATCTGGTATTATTTCCCTTCAGCCTGTGTTTTGTGATGCAGACTCTGTGCAGTGCCTTCTTCCAAGTGTTGATCCCCTCCGGAAGCTGTCTGTACTGGGTCACTCTCCAAAGCCTGCCTGTAGTTTTAAATATTTTTGTCCAGAGTTTGCAGTTATCTACAGGAAGAATCTTTTTTCATAGGAGTTACTTTACTCAGCTAGGGCTGGAAGCAGAACTTCTAACAAACTCAGGTAGAGTGACTTTTGTGTTCCTAGCATCCCCTATCACGGGCCGTAAGGAGGAGTGATACCAAGGGATTTTGTGTACCAGATTGCAGAGGGGGCTGCAGAAGCGGGGAGCTGCACTAAATACTGTGTGGTTTCTGATATTGTATGAATATTTGAACATGGCTTGGGCAAGGCAATTCTATTCTGAGTTTCATAAAAATAGCTAACACTGTTTTTGTGGGATGACTAGGTACCAGGCACTAGGGTAAACCCTTTAGGTGGATTATCTCATTGCATCTTTACAGAAATCCTCTGACATGGTTACAGTTAATGTCCTAGTTGACAGATGAGGCACCTGGAGGTCAGAGGATTGAGTGATGTACTCAAGGTCATGCCCCTGATAATGGAGCCAGCGATCAAGTCCAAGCCGTGTGATGGTAGAACGTACTCCCTTGACCAACGCTATGCTTGGCCTCCACCTAACTCTTCCTGCCTAGTGTTATCATTTGTGGTGTGTCTCTGTCTGGATAGGCTGTAAGCTCCCAGAGTGCACGAGCCAGGCCTTCCCTGCCTGGTGCGACCTCCACAGGCCCACGGCCCCGCGCGAGCTGTAGTGTGTGCCTCATCTTGAGGGTGTTGAGAGGCAGGGGTGATGTGAACTGTCTGGTGTAGGGCAGATATTCGAAATGGAAAATGAGTGGAGCGTTAGAGAATCAGGAGGCTCTGCAGGGGGGACAAATGCCAAACCTTAGAGGCAAAAGCTTTGGGAAAGAGTGGGCGGGTTTCTGGGCAGGGTGATAGTGGAGACATAATAAGGAAGGACAAACTCATCTGAAAGAGGTGCAACTGATGGAAGACAGACATCTGTGCCCCAGTGAGGAAAGGGACAAGTTTCAGGAATAGGTGGAGAGTCAGGCTACCTAGAGAAATCCCTGGATGATGCTATCTTGCTTTCGGAGGGTTCAGAACCTGCCACCCCTTCCCCAGTCAAACGTAGGAGAATACATTTCTCTCCCTCTCTCTTTCTCTCTACGTTTCAGCTCCTAGAGTTTGGCTCTTGATATCAGGTGCACAATAAATCCTTGTTGAATTAAATTAAAGTATTTAAGGAGCCATTTTCTGAGCCAGGCCTTTCTCTGCTGTCAAGGAAGAATTTATTTAACAAGACCCACACTTTGGCACATGGATTCTACTTCTCTTGGCTAGCCTGTGGCCATGATTTAAGATGCTGACCTTGCTGCCCACTGTTGGGAAATAGGTTCTTGGTTGGGGAAGGGGTGTGGCTTAAAAGTTTGGGAAGAAGATAATTTAAAGAAGCTCTGAAAATGATATTGGTTTATACTCTGGTCCCCCCAAAGGACTCTGGCTCTTTGAACTACATGCTTGGTCTTCAAAAGTCATAATTCTCTGAGAGGACTTGGCTTTTGCGTCAGCAAGGACAACTCCAGTTCATCTCTCTGCGAGAGACAGGGAATGAATGTTGTCTCGTGCAAGTTTTCTTTCTTTCCCCCTATGGATTTTGTCCATTGCAAAGCATCATCTGAAATATAATGACTATTTGCTGTGCCCGGGAGCAGTGATCAGCAATCAAAGGATGTGGCCCCTGGTTATAACTCCGTGGTATGTCTTTCCTCCTCCTCTGTCATGACCAACAGCAAGATCTTTTCTCCCCTGAACTTCCCTGAGCTACAAAAGCCGAAATCCTTTCCGAGACACCCAGAGCTAAGATGGAGTGTCCATGCCAGGACATAATGATCACCTGTTCTCAAGAAGACAGCTCCAGCAGCTAGAATGAGCCCTGTGATTCAGTGAGTTAAGAAGGAAAGGAGACGTTTTAATTTTAGTGGGTGAGTGCCGTGTGGCTTCTGGGAATCCACGCACTCAGTCTCCACTCCTGTGAATGCCAGCTCTTTGCGCCACTTCAGGGATACGAGAGCCAGACCCTCCTTGCCAGGGAGGCACCTGTGAACCAGCTCTTGTTTCTGCAGCAGGGACCAAGGAGGCAGGGGACAGAGAGAGCCCTTAGGTACTGATCTGGGCCCATGTGTCTCTTGGCAAAGTGCTCAGGATGCTGTTCAGTTCTTCCAGATCTAGTACTTGGTCTCAGCACACAAGTTGTAACCTTCCTTATTGGTCTCATGAGCTGGACCTTCAGATCCTTCCAGGGATAGTAACCTGAGAAGTAGGCTCTGTCTGCTTAATTATGTAGGATTCTCTACGAACCCTAAATGATTCCTTTTGCAGAGGTGATGGGAAAGACGGAACAATATTTCAAAGATGCCAAACACTTAGGCGAATTGGAGAGTTTGTTTTACCTTCTTTTACTGCGCGCTGAAGTTACCAATCAAGTAAGACTTTTCCTTTTAATTCGTCTTGAATACTTGTGTGGAGTCAGAGCAGTCTTATTCTGAGCACAGTTGTCTTGTTGCTGGTCAGTTTTACATCGAAACCCCTTTCAGAAGGTGTTTTTCTTCTTTTGGTGCTTCTTCCCAAGTATTACTCCTGCATATTTTATATGAATGGGCAACACAAAAATATTAATGACTTTAAAAATGGGAACTCTGTGACCCCACTCTAACTCATCATGATGGCACTTTTGTTTATCTCCCTATTCCTATGTAATTTACACAGATAAGTTAGTACTAACCCTACTCTTCTCTGTTTTATTTGCGCCTCACCGTTTTCCTCTGGGGTGCTGCAAAGTCATTTTAATGATTCTTTAGTATTCCATCCTGTTATTTAACAAATATTTATTAAAATTGTCCCCCAACATTGAGCATTTATGTTGTTTTCAAGGATTAACTCTTAGAGAAAATCTGCATTAAATATCTGCATGCATATTATTTTATTTTCTTGTGTTTCTCTTGAATTGTATCCTTGGGTAAAATTCATAGAAGCAGAACAGTTACCTTAAGGACTGTTTTCGGGAATCTTTTTCCATGTTATCACATTTTACAACATGGCTGTGCCAGTTTACATTGAATGAATGAGTATAGGGCTCCCTGAAAACTCACCAGGATTTGATGTTACGATTTATAAAATTTAGGTTGGAGAGAGTATGTCACTTTTGCTTAATTTTTATCTATTTGATTTCTCTCCAAGCTTTTGATCTTCTTTCTAGCAAGAGAAACCTGGCCGTTCCCAAGCTAATCAAAGGCAGTGTTTACTTGGCTTTAAAGCATACACAATCATTTCTCTAAGTGCCGAGAATTCCTGTAGCATCTCCTTCTATGAGCCAGACACAAAAGAGAGGGAATGAGTTATTTAGCAAAGTGATAACCCGGGGTTATCTTTCCCCAAACAGGAGAAAAAAAAAGTTCTGCTTAATTATTTGTTTCTCACATTGGAGACCTCAGCTCTGTTATCTGTCATTAATCCAGTGGAAAATTTTTAGTCTTCATCCTACTGGACCCTCCGCAGCGCTTGACCCTGGACCACTCTCTCCTTGAAATAGGGTCCTCTTGCTGCATCTGTGACCTTGTTTTCTCCTATTTCCTTTCACTTCTCTAGCTGCTCTTTGGGGTCCTTTGTTGCCTCTGTTTCCTCCCACCTGGCCTTTGAATGGGACTTAGTTTTAGACTTCTCCTCTTCTATGCTCCCTGGATAATCTCATCCCCACAAAGGCTTCCGTTACCACCTCTTTGCCATCTTCATCTCCAACTGGAGTTCCAGACATGGAGATGTGAGCATCAGCTAAGTACCCCACTGACTGTTTTGAGTACAACGTGGTCTGTTCGAACTCCTTTGGAGTCCTCCATCCTGGTCCAGGCACTTCCATTCATTTATTCAGGCAAACGGGGGACAGAGCAGTATCCCTGGTGCCCTTTACCCCTTGTTCCCCTCATCTACGCCAGTGTCGGGTCTTGCTGACTTCACCTCCAAAATGTCTGTCGACTCCATTCAATTCTTACCATCTCCTGGGCCGCCACCTTCATATATACGGGCTGGTCTTCCCACATCTACTCAGCCTTGCCTTTCCCCACTCTGCTCAGTTCTGTTCTCTTCACCGGAGCAGATTGCTTCCTTTGCTTAAAAATCTCTGTGGCTTCACATTACTCTTAGAATGAGGACTGAAACTCTACCGTGGCCCACGTGGCCACATGTGACCTCATCCTACCCGCTCTCCAGCTTCATCTCGTTCCACACTCACACCTGCTCTCCACACCCCAGCCCTGCATGGGCCTTCTCTATGTTGTTCACACGTTCTGTGCTCTCTCCTACCACAGGGCCTTTGCACATGCTGTTCCACTGTTTGGTATAGCTCCCTTTCTCCTTTGTCTCTAGCTCCTTTTAGGGATGCTGGGATTGGGCAGCGGCACTGCTCACCATTTCCATTTAGGCGTTCATTCCCTCAACTGCCAGGACTGTGGTCGGCCAACAGCTGAGTCTTTCCCCAGGTATTGTCCTCAACTATAGCAAGCAGCCTTGCCCCGAGTTCTGAGTGGTTGATGTGGGGGCACAAAGTCTACACCTCTGGCCTCAACTGGGGACATTTCTGATAAGACTTCCAGGCTCCAGAGCTCTCTGTGGGCTTGGCCAAGCCCTCTGTTGCTGCTTTTCCCTCTGTCCCACACAGCCTCCCTCACTCCCTTACAGGCGTTGTTCCTGAGAGCACCCCCCATAGACCCTCTGCACTCAGAGCTACATGTCAGAATCTCTTTCCTGGGGACCAGAAATAGTCCTCCTATTCATCCTTTAGGTCTTGGCCCACACTTCATGTCCTCACAGCATCTTCCCCGACTCACCTCAATCTGTGTATTTATTAGTGTCATTCATTAATGCATGACTAGACTTTGAGCTCCTGGAAAGCAGGGAGCTCCCCAAATCCTCAGCTCTAGGCATAGTGCTTGGCACAAAGAAGGTGCTCATTCAACACAGCTGGTTCTCACTACTCATGGCAGTTTTGTTCTAGAACATTATGGAGATCACTGAACTAGCTCCCAGGGTAGGTACAGGGTTAGGTTCCTACGAGCCTTTGGTCACAACATTTTCATCACCTGATATGTAACCTTGTTTTATGTGTGTTTCTGTTTAAAGACACCTCATTTAATATATATTGTTGATTCGTTAACATAGAACTCATGGATGACAGCAGTATGACTCTTGTCTGAATGAAGCTTATCTAACACAAGTGTTTTCTGCATAAGGCACATTACAACCTTCTTGTGCTCAGGAAACTAGACAGCACTACACTTTGGGGCCATTTTGGACAGAGAAATCACCAACACACCAAAAATCACAAACGTGGAAAGGTGACACTAAGTAGACTGCAAGAAGAACACTTGTTCTGAAACAAAAGGGCAGAGTCTGGCTTCCCAGGGTCAACCTCCATGGGGAACGAGTGTGTCGGGAGACTCCGTTTTTCGCTGTTCTGTGCATGTCTGTGAATGACCACAAGAGTGCTGTAAGTGTTGATTTTGGCATTATAAATACATTTAGCGAGCATGAGGTGAATTCACAAATATGGAATCTATGAATAATGAGGATCAATGATATTTTAATTTAATGAACAAATGTGATAAATTAAAAATTACCGTAAATGATTCCCCTCCTTGTAGCACACCCTTTAGTAATGACCTCCTATATTGTCTCTGGCCTGGACTTGAGACCTGCTTTGGTCCGT
The DNA here is from genome assembly GCF_002837175.3 of Physeter macrocephalus. NCBI lineage: Eukaryota > Metazoa > Chordata > Mammalia > Artiodactyla > Physeteridae > Physeter > Physeter macrocephalus. The sequence goes on along the minus strand of NC_041230.1, from coordinate 48,583,614 downwards.
TGGACAATAGTAAATATAAAGCAAGCAGAGGCCTGGGAAATGCTCGTGCAAGGTGGCTTGCTCTTTTGAGTTTCTCTGGAACCCTGCAGCTACCACCAGGCAAGAGAGCCCAGGCTAGTCTGCTGGATGATGAGACGTGGCCAGGCCAGCCCTGTGCTGTCTCCCCATGTGACACTGAGCTGCCAGACTTGGAAGTGAGGCCACTCTAGGTCGTCCAGCCCAGACGAGCGGGCCCAGATCAGAAGACCTACCGGTCAACCTACAGAACCACAAGAAACACAATAAACGTGTGGAACAAATTGCTTTAACCTACTGAATTTGGGATGCCTGTTCCTTGTGTCTTCTTGCCATTTAAAAATGTGAACACCTGGAGCAACTATGAAGGGTAAAATTTTTGTGAGTGTATAGATTGGATTTTGTCAATAGTTAAATGTTCTAAGCTTATCCAACCAAGGCTTTTCAACTTGGTAAGCGGAGTCCTGACCAACTCCACTTCTGGCTAAAGAGGAGAGAGTGAAGTGAAGTGGGTGGGGGAAGAAATTATGCTAGCCTGGGGAGCATAAGGGCACCCACCTACAGGATTTCTTTGCTGGACAGTCTTAAACCAACTCAACAGTCCCTATGGATTACTGAGCCCGGCTTGGCTGTGAGTCATAGGACGATGCTTCTTCCTGTGTTTTACAACATCTGGCTCATCTGTAGACTGACAAGTGTCTTTACAAGGCAGGCTCCTGCTGACACGTTTGACTTTAATGTGCATAGTCTTCATGTTTAGATTTCTTAATGCCATGTTTAAACATACTTTCAAAATCCCCCCAAATCACTTATCTCAGGCAGCGGTACATCTTTGGGAGAAAGAGATCTTTGCATCAAAAAATCAGAATAGCAGTATTGCTCAACAAAACTGGAAAAAAAAAATCAGAGTAGCAATTAAAAGGCACCGAGGTCTCTGGGGGTGAGTGTAAATTGAATTGGGAATAGGATGTACGACAAACTTTTCAAAAAACCAAGAACTAATCATTCAGTAAGCCAACAAAGTTATTTTTTAAAGATCATCCATTCAACTGCCTCCACTTTATTTTTTTTTAATGCTTCAGTGATTAAAAATGGCAAAAACATTTTATTTATGTAAAAAGAAATCACTTGTATGCAAAGTTGCAGCTGCTTCTTAGAGGTATACAAATGGATAAAAGCCTGGGAACATGCAGTTTTTCTTTTTTTAATGGAAATCTTGATTCGCTCTTTAGTGTTGAGTTGAGAATTCTTCATTCAGTGGTATCTTGGAGTTTGAACTGGATTGACAGCAAAAAATGAAATACTAGGAAGACATTCGTATCTGGTTATGTCTCATTAGATGCAGTTGTGCTTTTGAGAATTGTGACTTTCTGGATTAGGCCAGAAAATAAAAATGGTGATGGTGGTGATGACAATAATAATTAGTAAAATTTCTAATAAATTAATTGTTTAATATTATTTGGTCTCCTTTCCCCATCCTCCATACCCCTGTCTTAAAAATAATCTCTTTTTAAAAATAAAGAATGTTGAAAAAATAGAATAATAACATGAAAATCATTCAGAGAAAATACCCGCAAATATCCTGTACTCGATTAACTTGTTTTTGGTGACTCAGAAGAAGAAAGAAATTCGCTGTGTATATTACAGACAGGACTGATGATTTTGTAAAGAAAAGCAGATAGTCACTTATTTTTTAGAGCACCATTCAGGCTTGTTTGTTTTGTTTATTTTTTTGTTTGAAGGCAGTCAGGTCAACTCTGGAAGGCAATGGGGGTGGGAGGTTTAACGGACATGAACTGGGCTGGACCAATGTGGAGTTATGGTCAGACCTTAGGTCTGGGCTCCTGTCCTGAGGAGGGACGGCCAGGCAGAGTGGGCTCAGGAGAAGGTGACCTTGCTTGGAAGAGCTGTTTATCCTCTGCTCTGACCTGTGATCTAGTGGCAGCTCTTATCCAGGGGCGACTCTGTCCCCCAGGTGACATGTGGAAATGCCCGGACGCGTTGTTGGTCGTCACATCTGGAGAGCAGGGCGCTTCTGGCATCTGGTGGGTGGAGGCCAGAGGTGCTGCTGACCCCACCCTACGATGCCCAGGACGGCCTCCACCGCACGGAATTCGGGCCCAGATGTTACTGTGCTGAGGTGGGAAACCCTAGTGTCGCGAGACTGTTTGGAATCGCTACAGAGGCTGTCACTCAGAAGCCACTTGGACTCGTTGGGGGTGTTTGTGAAGAGGAGGGTGGGTGGTTGGCACCCTCCCAGGGTGTCCTGTCAGTGAGGGAGCCGGGCCACAGAGGAAGTCAGCAGAGGCAAGCTGGAGCTCAAGTCCCCACGTAAGGTCAGGTCTACACTTTCAGTTCCTGCGTGCGGCTCCCACTGTGAGCAGACCTGGCGGCAGCAAGGGATTTGCCTCCACTTGCGGCCTTTCGTATCACTAGCCGTCCCCAGCCCCCGGGCCTTCAGCCATCGGTAATGCCCTCTCTTTCCTGCATTTTCAACCTCTCTCACCAAATCTTCATCTCCGTACCCAGCCATGTGTGAGTCAATTCTAGCCCCCGAAGGGACAAATGAGAAACAGGCCAAGTCAGGAGACCTTCTGTTGCTTTGCCCTCCCCCTCCTCCGCGGCCTGTTTCCCGTGTCTCCGTCTGGAGCCGAACTTCCAGGAGTGGCCTCACCCTCTGTCCCCACTGACTCCCTCCCCTTCACACCCACTGCAGTGGAGTCCTTCTCTACTTTCCCCTTATTTGCTTATTTACTGCTGGTCTCCTTTCACTGGCATGTGAGCTCCTGTGCTAGGGTGCTTTCCGCCAGTGCTCTATATCCAGTGCCTAGAACAGGGTAGGAGTGAACACATGATGGGTGATGTCTAATTAAATCTCTGAAGGCAGGAAGCCTCATCTGACATCTGGGTCTCACCTGGGATGAGGAAAGCGATATTTCTAGGACCACTGGAAGTTATGCTTGGATTTTTCAGCTCCCAGCACAGCCCCACTTTCTGTCTTTTCCTTTTTTAAATCACCTACACATGTATGTCACACTTGGCATTGCCCCTGCTCTTAGGCCCAATCAGTGGCGTAGGCCAAGACTATCAGGAAACAGCGTCTGTTTCTCCTCCTGGCCTCCGCTTTGCTTCCGCTTAGTTTCACTCTGGTGGAGATCAGTTGTGAATGAACCAACTTTGGGAATTCAAGGTGTTGTGGGTTGGATCCCGTCCCTCCCAAAGATACGTGCAAGTCCTAAGCCCCGGTACCCGTGGATGTGGCCTTACTTGGAAATAGGGTCTTTGTAGATGTAATCAAGTTGAGGCCCTAAATCCAATGACTGGTGTCCTTATGAGAAGAGGACACTGGGACATAAAGACATGAAGTCATCCAGGGGGAAGACCATGTGATGACAGAGGCAGAGATTGGAGTGATGTGTCTACAGGCCAAGGAATGTCAAGGATGGCTGGCAGCCACCAGGAGCTGGGAGAGAGGCCTGGGGCAGATTCTCCCCTAGAGGCTTCGCAGGGAACGTGGCCCTGCTGATACCTTGATATCAGACTCCTAGCATTCTCTGTAGGCTCAGAGAATACATTTTTGTTGTTTTAAGCCCCCAGTTTGTGGGGATTTGTTATAGCAGCCCCCGGAAACCCACATGCTGCAAGACTAACAGTCTCCGAGTGTGCGGGTTCCTTCAGCCCTTGCAGCCCAGGAAATTTGTGTTGGAAATAAACCCTGAGCGCGAAATGGCCAGCTCAGCATTGCCAGACAAAGGATGTGAGTGTGGCGAGGAAGCGAATTCCTCTCTCCCACGGGGAGGGGGATGTGACAGGAGGTGGCTCTGGGAGCTCCAGGCCTGAGCCCTGTAGGACCTGCATGGGCCCTCGCAGCCTGGGGATGCTGGGGGTACCTGGGACCCACGAAAGTAGAGGTGCGGAACTGAGCCAGCCTCCAGCTTAGACGAAGCTGTCTGAGATCATGCACTGACTTGAGAGCTGGCCCCAAAGTGAACCAGAGCATCGGGGTTCTTTGCTTCTGTGATGTGTATGACGTCAGAGCCATCGTTCTTCTTCCTTTGGGTAGATTCTTGCAGCTTTTGTATGTGCTCTTTGGAAGGGGCACCTACTTATATTTACTTACCAAATATTCATCTCTTATGCTAAACCCTTAAGTTTTAAGAGGGAAAGGACTGTTTCTCTCTTTTTCACTGCTCTTTCCTCAGCATGCCACCAGTACTTGATACACTGTAAGCGCCTCATAATGTGCATGTGATTGGATTGAATTGATTGGAAGTGTTCACATGCAATCGTATATCCTCAGGTAGTTAAAAAAGGAGTTCAGTTACTGTTTATACATGTGGTTGCTCTAGTACTTTAAAGAAAATTTTGAGTCCTCAGGTGCTAAAAGATGTAGGAAGAAACCAATGTAAATCAAAGCATCTCACAACCCATAGAACTTTACAACACAAAGCATGAACCCTGATATAAACTGTGGACATGAATTAATAAAAGTGTGTTAATATTTGCTTATCAGTTGTAACAAATATACTGCACTAGTGCAAGATACTAATAATAGAGCAAACCAGGTGGAGGAGAGGAGGAAGGGAGAGTGTGCAGGAACTCAGTGTACTTTCTGCCTAATTTTTCTACAAATCTAAAAGTGCTCTAAAAAATAAGGTCTATTAATTAAAAAATCTAAACACACAAGAAATCTCATTCCCTTATTTTCTGAAGACTTGCACCTGCTTTGCAGGGTTACTATCAAGACCACACACACACACACACACACACACACACACACACACACACACACACACACACACAGAGTTAAGTAGTTGATATGAAGCTGGCTCTCGAGAGGGGACATGAGGAATGGCTTTGCCTGCTTCACTCCATACAGCATCTGAAGCCCCTGTGGCAAGAGCTTTTACCCATATTAACCCATAGATTAATTTTTACACACAGAAGCTCAGAAAAGGATCAAAATGAAATTGATAACAAATTACAGAATTAATGCTCCGAATCTTGTATCATCATTTCTGCCACATATACTCCCTGATGGTGGAAACTCCACCTCTTGTATAATTTCAAGATCTCCTTGACACTGCCTCCCATACAGTTTTTATCCAGGTGCTCAGAACTTTATTTCAGCGGCAAGGCAGTGTTCTGGCCGGCACCCCGATCTGTATTTTGATTCTTATTCCATCCTTCTGCCTTTTGGGGAAAATCCAGAAACTTCGTCTGACAAGCACGATATGACAGACATGACATTAGTGACATGAGAGTGTTCAGAGGCGCCCCTCCTCCAAAGCCCATCAAAGAGGAGGTGGTCATAAGCAGTGAGTCGGTCTCTGCCGGGGCCGTTTCTAGATTTTCGAGAGGCAGAATCAGGTAGTGAGTTGAATGCAGAAGACGACAGAGTCTGGATTGTGAGGAACTTAATGAGAAAGTCAGACAGCTACTCAGAACCATAATAAGTGGCTCGGAGGAGAGAAAGTAAGAACTGAGCAGGCTAGGGAGGCGAGGGTAGGTTGGGAGCAGATTTATTACTTGAAAAGCCCTGGAGAAACTGGGAGGTGAGAACTAAGAGGAAAGAGAAGGGGATTCAAGACAAGTTTCTGGTCTGAGCAAGATGTTCTCTGGGGGAAACCAGTAAAGAGGAGGATTCATTCAAGTCATTTATTGGCTCTTTAGTTGTTGGCTTTTTTTTTTTTTTAACCTGATACTTCTCTGATATGGAAATGCACATAGGGTGCCTTCAGGACCCCTTGGGGAGGGTATGTGGGACAATTTTTTGTGGGGCCCTTGTCTATAAATAATTTGATTATAAAATTTATTCGCCATATGAGATATGGTGATTTACTGATGAAGTTGTAGGACAGTGGGCAGAGAACGTGAATTTTTTTGTTGTCCAGTCTGCACATGCAAAGAGTCCAAGCACCATTACTTCATGTCCAGGGACCACTTCTTTGTGCTTTTTATTGTCAGTGAGCCATTCCTAGCTAGCTTCACATCTTCCATCATGTGCTACAAAAAGTAGCGACCCTGTTATTATTCATAATGCCGTGGCTTTTCATCACTAGTTTACATCGAAACAGCACAGATATTCTTGCCTCTGCAGCTCCCAATACTATTGATTTAGCTCTGGTTCCGACATTGCTCATGACACAGCGTCATCCTTCACTCTCCTGTGAATACTGGTTTCCAGTGATTCAAAGGTTGTGCTTCATTGATGGTGACCACAATACAACCTTACCAAGAGTGTGCAGGAAAAGAAGCATGATGATTCATTTTCTGGACATGCTAAATCTACCATTTGGATTTTTTCTGTATCGACCTAGAACAGAACAACCAACCCATCCTCCAATGGTGACTTCTTTCGAACTCTTGAAGACATAATCACTGCATGCCTAGCATGTGATCTCTTTCGATGTTGATGGCACCCTGCTGCCCACAGAGCATAGGAGAAGCCAAGCAAGGGGCCCATGGGCGGAGAAAGGAGAGCAGTCCATTTGTGCAGGGAGCATCTCTTTCTCATCCAGCATGACCTGCCAGGTCATGTTCCTAGAACTGGGGTCTGGCCGTGGGGCCTCAGGATGACCTCACAGTTACGAATCCTGGAGCTTTTGGGGGCATTGACTCCACATATGGGGTGAAGGGCCCAAGAGTGCTCCAAAAGGGAGAAATGATGACCGAGGTCTGTTGGTCTGTTTCTAGGGAGGAAATCCAAAGTGTGGGGCTGAGACAGGGATCCCACTACCCTGGGGCTGGAGGACACACTGCCTGCCTACAATGAGATTATATATACAAGTCTTCACATGGTATCACTCCTCCCTGATTTCCTGAGGCACTTTTCTTTGACCCCCATTCGCGTCCTGTGTTCCACCAACTCTTTGTTCCTTCAATGCAATTTCCTGTCCCATACCTCTGTATAGCAGCTATTACAAGTGAATTTCCATCTCCAAGAAAACCTTTTTCCTTCTTCTTCTTCTGGTGAGTACTTTTTATTCTTCAAGATCCAGCTTACTTATTACCTCCTTCATCAAACCTTCTAGAACCTTCCCTTCTGCCCAGTTCCCTCCCCATCAGAACATCCATTCTTTCCTTCATCCAGCCAGAACTTTTTAGTGAGTACCTACTATTCTCTGCCAAGCCCTGTTTCAGGCACTGTAGCAGCAACAGTGAATAAAACAGACCCTATAGGCCCACAGTCATATAGGCTCCCTCTGCCCTCTCTGTATCTGTTTCCGCTTATCTTGTGTTGAAATTATCTCTATTTGTCAGCAAATGTTTTCTGTAAAGTGCCAGACAGTAAGTAGACTTTGTGGGACCTATGGTCTCTGGTAAAACCACTCAGCTCCACTGTTGTAGCACAAAAGCAGCCAGAGATAATCTGCAAGTAAATGGGTGTGGCTGAGTGCCAATAAAACTTTATTTAGAAAACAGCTGTGGGGCTGTGTTCTCCCCATCACCCATAGTTCGTTGCAACAGAATGTAAGCTCCATGAGATTAGGTCTTTTTTTAAATCTTTCTATTTTATTATTTTTACTGTTATCTCCTTAATGCTTAGGATAGCACCTTGCACATAGAAGGTACTTGACATAGCTTTGTTAAACATGAGAAATAAAAGAATGTCATCCATTAAACTGGAAGTTTCTGAAAGACAGGGCCCCATGTACACGGTGATCAACACGAATATGTGTTGAATAGATGAACGTGTGACAGGAGCACCTTCCTCTGATACTTCCTCTGGTGGGTGGGCAGGAACTGGGTACGTCCGGGCAAGCCTTGTTATCCCGTAGTATTGCAGCTGCTTCCTCGGTAGGCCAAGTTGCACATGAGGAACCAATAACGGAATTACAGGCGGGCCTCCCCACCCGAGGCTCGCCCCACGGCCAGCTAGGTGACAGCCTGCTGCAATCTTGCAGAGCAGCAGCCTGGGTCCAGGGAGCTCGGCAGCGGAAATGGCCATTAAAGTTAAACTTGCCTGCCTGTCAGAGGGAAGTAGCGACGGCAGGAGCCCTATCGCCACCATCAAGCCGCCTGTCAGCGCCGGCCCGTTGGGTTTCCTGGGGCCCACCTTCCTGAGTGAGGGTTAGCCGATCGGCTCGGACAGGCAGGGCCCTGGCGTTTGGCAGGGCCTCTCAGCTGAAATCCAGAGGTGAAGCTGGTGCCGCTTTGGAAATTGGGGCCTGACAAGCGCAGCCAGATCAAGACAAGAGGAAGGAGAGAGGGTGGGGTGGTGAGCTGTGGGGAACCGACCGGCAGGGTCCTCTGCTGCCGGGGCCTCCCCCAGAAAGGAAGCAGCTCTGCTTCTGTTTCATGTCAACTTTGCTGCCATTGGATAGTCGGCGAGATTTCAAACAGATAAACACCCCTTTGGGAAGCCCGAATGCCTTGGCAGACAATTTTAGGCCTTGATTTGATTGATAAATCCTTTGTGACAAGAGGGGATGAAACAGGCCCCCAGTTTGGTACATATAAATAGGAAATTAGCTGGCAAAGTTGTCAAAGATAATTAACTTTCCGATTCTGCGGGTCTATTCAGGTTGACATCCTGAAATTATTTAGAAATGCACATGTCAACGCTCTGACAGAATTTGGGGCTGATCAGATAAACAGATTTGGAGATGTTTGATTGTAAAATGATGTAAGCGCTTAGCTGGTGTTTTATCACCGCGAGCTTCTGTTCGCTGCTGTGGATGTTCAGGGAGAGGGTTTGGTGGTTTGGGGTGGGGGGGGCCAGGGGTTTGGGGGTGGGGAGATTGAATAGGATGCACAAAGTACAACAGATTGACCTTCTTTTACTCTCAGTGAGTTGAGAAATTCCTAACCTTCAATTCGACCACGATTAACCTCGGACTTAACCCAAGGACTCCTCTCCAAGCCTCAGCCTCCAGTAGGAAGGGAAGCATTCCAAAGGATTTGGCAGCAGGCACATTGTTCCTCTGTCAAACCCAGTCTTGGCCAAGCAAGTGCAGTGAGCAAAGTCACCTAGAATCACTGCTCTTTTTTATTCATCATGAGTTTGGGTAGATCACTGGGCCTGACACGCTTTTAAAAGTGGAGAACACTTTTTCGGCATTTCCACCTTACTATTGGAAATTGCCTCTTTAAAACACCAGTTCAGAGCCAAAGTCTTCCAATGAAGAGACATCCTTCCTCCAAGTGAATGAAGATGGATGAGAACTAACATTTGCTGAGCACCTGCTCTGTGACAGAGGCCAAGCTGCACGCTATATTGTGTTACTTGCTTATCTTAACCTTTGTAATTTCCATGGTAGATATCTTTATCATTGAAGATGAGAAAAGAGATACTACTCAGAAAGGTTAGATCAGCTACTGTAGGTAACCCAGCTATCAAAGAAGTGAAATTTGGATTTGAACTTGGGTTTGGCCATTTCCACTCTTCCCCCAACACGATTTTCTGGTTAACAGAATCGTAGACTCTTAGAGAGAAGGGATTTTGAAGATCATAGAGTTCAGAGCTCAGCAACCCATGACCCAGGGACCAAATCCGGCCTGCTACCTGCTTTTGAATGGCCTACAAGCTAAGAATGCTTTTTTACATTTGTGAATGGTTGGGGAAAGAAAGTAATATTTCATGACATGAAAACTACATGAAATTAAAATTTGAATGTCCATAAATAAAGTTTTATTTGAACATAGCCTCATTCATTTATGTATTGTCTACGACTGCTTTTGTGCTGTAACTGCACAGTTGCATAGTTGCAACAGATACCATATGGCCTTCAAAGCTGAAAATACTTACTGCTTGGCCCCTTACAGAACACATTTGCAGACCCCTGGTTTCAAGGGTGTCTCAGCGAGAGCTTATTGAGCTCTGGGTGTAGCAAGCACTGGCAAAACTCTCAACAGGTATTATCTAATTTAACTACTCAAGGTGGGTACTGTTAAATGTTATACAGGTGAAGAAACAGGTTCAGAAAGGTTCAAGAAGCTGGTCAGGCTAACTCGGTAGAGCCAGGATTCACACTCAAAGCACATGTACTCAGATCCCTTATTTTATTGCCGTTTCACTGTAATTCCACGTTGCCCGGATGTGGATTTTCTAGGCTAGGCGCTTGAGACGCAATGGTGACTATCCCTGGGGTGGACAGAGTAATGGCCCCCAAAGACGTCCTCATCCTAATTCCAGGAACTGTGAATACCTTCCAGGGCACAAGGGATTTTGCAGATATTATTAGGAATCTTGAAATGAGAAGGTGGTTCTGGATTATCCAGATGGGTTTAGGGGCCAGAGGGAGGCAAAAAGATCAAAGAAAATGAATGAGACAGGAGGACGGAAGCAGAGGTTGGAGTGATACAGGGCCACGAGCCAAGGAATGCAGGTGATCTCTAGAAGCTGAAAAAAAACAGGGAAGTGTATTCTCCTCTGACCTCCTAAACTGTGAGAGGATAAATTTGTGTGGCTTTAAGATACCCAGTTTGTGGTCATTTGTTACAGCAGCCATAGGAAGCTAATATACACACACCACCCCACACCACCAAGTCCTCGCCTTCAAGCTGCTCTGTGTGGTACGAGACCCAGCCATCCACAGAAGTAGATTTCAAAGGAAAATCTGCACTGCAGGTATTAAACTTAAAGTTTAACTTACTGGGGGTGGGATCAGGCTCAAGGCTTCCTAAGTAGGGATTAGAGGGCTTGCAACACTACAGAACTGTGTCTTCAAGGAGGTCCTTTGTTTATTCCAGTTTCTGGGGCTGGATCTGGCGTCTTCCAGGATCAGCCACAGAGCATAATGAAACCAAACACAAGAATCAGAGGCAACTTTCCCCAAAATTTGTCGTGCTTCAGTCTCTACAACTTGCACTACACTTCTGAGGCTAAACTCAGGCTTTCTGGTGCATGACCTATACCTGATACCGAGTTCCTTGGTGAGTTTTCTTCTGTTTATTGAGGAGCTGGGCTTTTGCAAAAGGGAACTCAGAATCTTGCCTGCGTTTTGTTAGTATTGTGACCATTTGCAAATTAATTTGGAAGGCAATATAATTTTCCTCTTGTATAGAATTCAGTTTTGATTACTGGCATGTCACTGTATTTCCAGCTTTCACGAAAGCTCTTATTATGAGAAATTAAGATACCTTTCTCCTTCATCCAAATAAAATAAACATATGGCTATGGGACGTGATTGAATTAAGAAATATCATTTAATCCAGGGAAGATAATTAGTTGAATGAAACTGGAGAGGAGAAACTCAATCTAGGGTTTGAATGTTGACATGAAATTGTGAAGGCTATTTTCACTCATCACTGACTTTTAATAGCACTTTGTACAGAGGAATTTGCAGCCTAAACCTTGTTAATGTGATATTGGTTATTTCAGAATCACGCTGGGGAATCAGAGCCATTCCCCAGTCTACTGCTGGGGTGTCCCAATATGTTGGCATAGATATTCGAGGAGTGGTATCTAACAATGCATTGCCTTGCTTCTCAGTCGGCTTTATTTTCCACGGTCATGCTTTGTTCAAAATGTCACTTGGGAAGAGAGTAGAAAAGTTAGCTGCCGTAGGTGTCCCGTGTGTATACCCCCTCTGTGGATCATCTGAGGGGCATGTGTGTGTCTAGGGCATGGTTCATAGATTTGAGGGAGTAGCCTTGATTTTCCACGCTGGTCTGTGTACCCTGAGTTTTGTTTCAAATATTAAGGTCATTGTCACATATGTCCTTGGAACTTGGCACTTTGAGGCAGACCCTGCCTGATTTCCAACTGCCAACCCCTGCGATTTTTTGAGTGCCTTCTCTGGCCTCTGGAGCCCACTCTGTCTGTTTTGAAGCAAGCTGGAAAGGATTAGGATTGTTAGTCCTCATTCCATAACTTATGTGAATTGGTGGAGAGAGAGGGAATACCTCTCCCGGGACGGGGGTGGGAAGTATGGACAGCCACGTGGCTTTTCCGCTCTGCTCCCAGTACTCGCCAGAGGGAGCCCCAGTTGCCCTCAGCGGTAACGAGTGTGAAAATCCACACTTCGCCAGTTTCTGTCCCTTCCCTATCCCAGGCTCCCACTTCTTTGCTGGTTTTTCCTGAAATTACCTTCTAAGCAAACCACTTGCACCCAAATCCTCGTCTCGTTGTTCTTTGCGGGGAAACCCATTCAAAGCAAATCATTATGCCAGCAAGTTCCTTCACTTGCTTGCTTGTTAAACCCTGGTCAGAAGCCTGTTCAGAGCAAGTGGCTGAGAACCAGGGAAGAACCCTGCCTGGAGGAGCATAGACCCTGGTGAGCAGACAGATGTTAAACAAGCAGACAGACGTGGAAAGGAGAGCTTCTTCGGGTTGTACCTAAGCGTCCTGCTGGAAATAAACAGGGTCATGGGAGAGACTGATTGATGGGAGAAGATTTATATAGAGCGGTCATGAAGTGTCCGTTTATGAGCTGGTGACCTGAGGCGTGGAGGGTGGGCAGGAACCAGACATGCAAAGACCAGGGCAACACTGAAGTGTTCAAGGAACACAAGGAGGATGTTGAGTTTGGAGTGCTGAGCACGAGGGAGAGACAGGGGTTTGATAGGAGAATCAAGGTAGGAAAGATGGGCTTGATCAGACCCTCCGGGCTCTCATGGGCTGTGTTAAGACGTTATATTTTAAGGAGAACGACTCAAGTTGCCGAACAAATCGTTAGACTAGCCGATCACCATTGCTGATAAAGACTGGTACGGGGCTTAACAATAATAAGGATGGGGATAAAAGGCAAGGAAGTAATATTTGCTGTGAACTTAAGGCCACCCATTGGGCAAAGCGCTGTATACCTTCTAACATCTAATTTTAATACTTTGAGCAACCTGTTACGTTGGGGTTGTTTCTCATCCCCTGATGAGAAAATAGAAGATAAGGGAGTTTGGAGTTTACCTACAGCTGAGTAGGTTGCAAGGATTAAGTTGAGTTTTGAACCCAGATCTCTCTGGCTCCTGAATGAATGCTATTCCAATTATTAAACCCCACTGCTGTCTTTGCTTTGTCAAAAACACTTTAAAATCACTAATAAGCAGGAAGTTACCAATAAGAAAATGAGTCTGAGATCTTTGGATAAAGTGAAGAAAATCAGAACCAGTTTATGAACTTAAGTGCTATTTAACTCACATGTTTCCTGTTCACTGAAAGTATTAATAGATTTTGATCATTCTATCTTGCCAAGCTTTGAGCCAAGCTTTTTCTCCGCTCTTGCTCTGTTTTTTTTACGCTTAAAAGGCCCGATACCTGGGGTGTGTGCCTGTGGGTGGGATACCCTGCAGATGTGGTGGTTGACTGCCCTTGGCACGTTCATGGTCAGAGATCAAAAAAAGGGGAAGAAAATGCTTATCTCCCTTCTGGCTGCTTATAGTTAGGAATGAAGCTCTTCCCTCAGCCGACTTGCATCTCCAGGGTTTGCTTAATTAGAGGAAAGCTTTTCCCATCAACTGTAGACAGTCAAAGTGGTTCAGTAATCTCATAGCAGTCCTTATCATTTGCCCATAGAAAGGGAAGGAAGAGGTGTGAATGTAAACAGAGCAATATGTTTATTACTCTCTAAACCCCTCCACCTACTCTTGATAAGCAATTTCGTCCCCTCTTAGCTGGTTTAGCTAAAGAAATGGCTGTAGAGCCCCAGGGAAGGCCTTTGGCTGGGGTGATGGGATGTAGTATGGAGTCCTGGAGGTGTCAGGGAGTCCATTAATGTCTAGAATACTTGCTGGATTCATATGAGCAATTCTGTTTGGATTCGCTTTAAATCTTATATTAACAGTATTGACTTCAGTAGCTGAGTCAGATCAACCCAATGGATTTTAATATTTCGACTGACAGGACCTATTAACTCACTCATTTAAAAAATAATGATTGAGCACCTACTATGTGCTGAGCACAGACGATACAGCCGTGAGCACAACATAGAAGGTACCTACTCCTGTGGAGCTTTGGTGCAGTGGGGGTTTCAAACAAATAAATAAACCCTCAAGCATCAGGTATGAACATGCGTTATGATGCTAAAACATCAAGTAAAGAGGCTGGGGGAAGGGGGTCTTCAGAGAGGGTGGTCAGGAAAGGCATTCTCAAGAGGTCACAATCAGCTGAAATCTGAGTGTCCGGGATGTCACCATGCAAAGATGGGGGAAAAGAGCTTTTCAGAGAAGGGAGAGTGCAGATACAAAAGTTCCAGGGCAGGAGTGACCTCAGTGCACTTGAAGATCAGAAATAAAGCCACATGGTATGGGCTGAGGAATCAAGGGGGAGAGAGGTGGAAGGAGACGTTGGCCGGTAGACAGAGTGAAGACTGTATTGGGAAAGCGATGGATGGTTTTCACGAGACTCATAACATGACCTGATAGTCTTCTTTAGAAAGAGCATTCTGGCTTCTGTTAGAGGGCAAGACCACAACCAAGAGCAGCTGCCAAGGAGGTGCGGTGCCTGTTGGGGAAGAAACACGGGTGTCGGGCATCAGTCAGGGGAGGGTATGGAGGGAGCAGTGAGTGGGTTTGGGAAAAGCTTTGGAGGTAATTCAGCAGGACTTGGTGATGAATCAGATGACGGGAGGGAGACAGAGGGAGTAAGGATAGCTCCCGGGTGCTGGGCCAGGCTGACAGAGGGGTGCCATTTCCAGGGATGAAGATCACCATGAGGGAAACTGGCTTAAAAAACAGAGCAAGAGTTTTGTTTTAGCCTGGGTTTTAGACGTTCAAGTAAGTGTAGAAGTCATATGAGGAGTTCTGTACATTTTTCTAGACTAGTTGCTCTTCTAGTAGTTTAAAGATCAAAATTTAGGACTCAAAGTAATTAAAAATGAATATTTAGCTTGACAAGGTCCAAATCCTCCCTTGTGTAATAATAATCTTCATTCCTTGAGTCTTTGTTCAGAGTAAGACAAAATTCTGTATTTTACTCATATACTTCCAATGAACACTTTCACCTTGAAGTAGGGTGTGTGTGTGTGTGTGTGTGTGTGTGTGTGTGTGTGTGTGTGTGTGAGTGAAAAAGAAAAAGAGAGAGAGGGATAATCTTTCATTCTTTCCAGGCACTTTGCATTTGCATTGGTTTTGTAAGTCTCACAGCAAACCTCTGATATTGGTACTTGTATCATTATGATTCAATTTGGCTTCACATCACAGAAAATCTCTCCACAGTGGTGTAAACACAAAAGGTTTATTCTCACAAGTAAAAGAATGATCAGAGCTAGGCAATCCAAGGCTGGTATGGCAGCTTCATGAAATTACCGAGGGACACAGGCTCCTTCTGCCTTGCTGCTCTGCTATTTTTAGCTTGCTGCCTCATGGTCCAAAATAGCTACAGAAGCTCCAGCCATTATATATACATTCCAGTCCACAAGAAAGTATCAATAGAAGTAGAAGGCCATACCTCTTCTTCTTAAAGGTCAGTTTTGGAAATATGGTACCACACATCTGCTTATAATTCATTGTCATCTGTCTATACCTAGCTTCAAGGGAGGCTGGGAGAATAGTCTGTTGGTAGAGTGACATTTGCTGAGGGAGAGAAACAGACAGTGGATATTAGCAAGTATATAGCAGTCTTGCCTTAGTCCTAGCATGCTTACTTGCCTAAGACCACATAACTTAAAACAGATAGGCAGGGCTGAGACCTAAATTTTACTATTATTTGTTCTCTTATTTTCTGCCTTTCCTATACTCAGCTCTTCTATTATCTTCACAGTTGAGAAAATGGCTAGTTTTTCTCAAACACCCTCTCAGAGCTATTTGTTTTCCCATTTTTAGCACCAGGACCATTCTCTGAGTTCTGCAAAGTGTTATGGGGAACAGCAGACAGGGAGAGTACTGATTTCAACCTTGCAACGCAATCACTCCCAGCTTCCATAAATCAGCAGGTTTTTAGGATGAGGCAAGGAGAGCGCCATCTGATTTTTACACACCTGATTCACAATAAAATCTGCACAGGGGCTTCTTGGGTGCTTATTTTCCTGAAAGGCTAAGGCAGCAGAAATCCATCTATTCTATCAGGGGAGAAGGATTCACCCGTTTAGAAGTAACTGGTAAATGCTGGTATAGAGCATTTTAACTTTCAATATCCTTTTTTTTTTTTTTTTTTTTTTTTTTTTGTGGTACACGGGCCTCTCACTGCTGTGGCCTCTCCTGCCACGGAGCACAGGCTCCGGACGCACAGGCCCAGCGGCCATGGCTCACGGGCCCAGCCGCTCCGCGGCACGTGGGATCTTCCCCGACCGGGGCACGAACCTGCGCTCCCTGCATCGGCAGACAGACTCTCAACCACTGAGCCACCAGGGAAGTCCTCAATATCCATTTTTAATGCAACTTGGTGGAACGTATCTTTGCACGTGTACTGAGATGCCCAGAGAGGATCCTTAATGACTTTTCTGCTATAAACCAAAACTTCACTTTAAAAATAAAAATAGGGACTTCCCTGGTGGTCCAGTGGTTAAGAATCCACCTTCCGATGCAAGGGACGTGGGTTCGATCCCTGGTTGGGGAACTAAGATCCCACATGTCAAGGGGCAACTAAGACCATGCACCACAACTACTGAGCCCACACGCTCTGGAGCCCGCGCGCCACAACTAGAGAGAAGCCCACGCACCACAACTAGAGAGAAGCCCGCGTGTTGCAACAAAGAGTCTGTGCGCCACAACAAAAGATCCTGTATGCCGCAGTGAAGATCCTGCATGCCGCATCTAAGACCTGATGCAACCAAATAAATAAATATTAAAAAAATAAAATAACAATGAATACCTGGATCTCAGATCTCTTTCACCGGCCTGAACGTGTGGCTTTATGAAGTCCAATAGTGGTAACTCCTCTTGCCCTAGAAGAACCATCCTCTTCCCTCCTCTGATAAATTCATATCCACTGTATTACGTGACTTGAAACCCAAGCCTTAAGCTTGGCATTAGTGCCTGTACGACTTGGGAGCCATGTGTCAACATAAGGGCAAAGCATGGCTCACCTGCTAACAGAGGCACCAGTTAGCTTGACACTGGGGTAGCCACGTCAAGTTTTGGGTCTCTGGTTGCCTCACCTGTCAAAGGAGGTGGTTGGTTTAGACCATTTGGGATTTCCCATGCTCCTGGACAGGGCGAGGAGGTGGTGAGAGCTGTGATCAGTTATCCTAAGTGTGTAGTCCCATGACTGGGGTTCTCAGCAGGGTTCTGTTAAGTGAGCTCCTCTGATGAAACATCCCTTCTTACATCCTGCACAGGAGGGGGTGCTTTGCCTGCATGTTCCCACACAGTGCTCTCGGTAGCTTGACAACATGGTTGCTGTCATCCGTGTGTTACAGTAGGGGAAACTGAGGCTGAGAGAGACCAATAGCTCGTTCTCGCTATCTCAGAAGTAGTAGGACCCAGATTGGAACTCAGACATATGATACCAGCATATGGGCTTTCTTTCAGGAAAGCCAGTTCATTACATGGATATTCAAAATAAATTAAGTTTTTTGTTTTTTTGTGTTTTTTTTGGCTGTGTTGGGTCTTCGTTTCTGTGTGAGGGCTTTCTCTAGTTGCGGTGAGTGGGGGCCACTCTTCATCGCGGTGCGCGGGCCTCTCACTATCGCGGCCTCTCTTGTTGCGGAGCACAGGCTCCAGACGCGCAGGCTCAGTACTTGTGGCTCACGGGCCCAGTTGCTCCGCGGCATGTGGGATCCTCCCAGGCCAGGGCTCGAACCCGTGTCCCCTGTATTGGCAGGCAGATTCTCAACCACTGCACCACCAGAGAAGCCCCTAAACTAAGTTTTAAAACTTAGCAGCACTGGGCATAAATAGGTTGAACTGTATGAAATTGCCGGTACTTGATGACATTTGTGCTACAAAAACGTCAGTCCCATGTGGTTCAATCAGTAGGTGAAGTAATCCCTTGCCAAATCATTTTACTCAGTTTGGAGCCTGGCAAATACAATTACTGAAGGACTTCTAGAATTTGTAATTCTAGTCCTCACCTAAAACCAGTAAGCAATGGCATTATGAAAAGGCTTGGTCATTACTCCTGTCTAAGTATCTATCATCTCTTTTCCTTTCTGCACCGCACCCCCCAGATGTACTACCTCACCAGAGATTAGAATAGTACTTCCTAAGTGGTGGATATTTTTATGTAATTTACAGAGTTGCATTTTTAAAAAATTTACTGCTACGGTGCTTCAGTTACAAAAAATAAAAAGATTTATGCCCAAAGAAGTTTACTGCAACAAGATTCACAATATGTATGTGATCTCAAGCAATACAGAAAAACATGACTGGAGAACCTAGTAGGGTTATACTAGTGATTGTGGAATGGAGCTGAGTTTTGTTTTATTTTCTCCCTGCTCCTTTATACTTTTACATTCTTTCTAATTTTCCTGTCTTATATTAGTCCACATGAGAAGAAAATCCAGTAAAACCCTCAAAAATGAAAGAAAACTCTTCAAAAGTAGAATTTAAATATGGCAGGACAAAAATATTAATGTGAAATGAAGTCCTATTACGTCTTTTGGAGAAGAAAGACGTTGATTTGATGAGAGAGGAGCTATGCAGATCTACAAAAGGTGTAGTGAGCTTGGAAAAAGAAGGAACATGAAAAGGATGGAGCAGAGTGCCTGTGAGCTGGGAGGCAACTAGAAGAAAAGGAGAGCCGGGGTGGCCCAGTGTAGGTCTCTCCCTGAAATGCCACACCCTTGGGGAGAGCTTCCTGAGCCCCCACTCTAATTTAGAGCCCCCTTGTCCCCCCTCACATAGGATGACCCTATAAACTCATCCTTTTTACCCAGGACCTCCTGGTTTTAGCACTGAAAGTTCCAGACCCTGGCAACCCACTGGGGGAAGGTTGGTCATCTGCCTGTCACAGCACCTCTCCCCTACTTCAAACTGTTATAGCACATTTTACAGTGTAACAATTGAGCGCAGTTGTTACAGATGTGTAATTTCCTTATCTCTCCAGTTTCCTTGTATCTATCTTCTCCTACTAGGCAGTAAATTTCACCAGGGCAGAAACCATCCCAGTGACTTGCAGTTGTGAGTATTGGAGGATTTATTGAATGAGGAGATGCGCTGGCCAGGCACAGGCAGTCTGGGCTGAGTGTGTGTGAAGATGGAGATGGAGGGGGAGAGTCTGGTGTGTCAGTAGCTGAAAGCCTTCCAGTGTGGCCAGTGAAGGGTCTGAAGGCTGGAGCAAGGCCATGCTAGAGCATTAGCATTTGGGGGGCCATCGAACCCTTTCGCTGTCTGCTGAAAGCGATGGACCTGCTCTCCACAGAAATGCACAGTTGCACATCATTTTGCATATAGATTCAGAGTTTTGAGCAAGAGGGGCAAAACTACAGCCCATAGGTCAAATCTGGTCAGTGGCATGTTTTTTGAAAATAAAGTTTTATTGGAACATAGACACAACCATTCATCTACATATCGCCGATGGCTCCTTTCTTTCCGAAGCTCAGAGATGCGTGGTTCTAATACACAATGTGATGAACTTGAAAAGCCTCAAATATACCTTTTGGCCCTTTACAGAAAAAGTTTGCCAGTCCCTGGTTTAGAGAGCACTTGAGAGCCTGGTGGTGCCTAGACCCAACTTAAACCCTTGCTGTAGAAGTTAGAGAGCTACTGAAGGAATTTAAAGATGACAGCAAAGTGGTTAGTCCCCCTTTGGGTGGAATGGATGGTGTGGAAAGCAGGACACCGGGAGTGCAGAAACCTTTGAAGCAGTAACCCAGAGGAGAGGTGATGACGATTGAACGAAGGCAGGGGCATGGGGTGGAGAGCTCAGATTTTCAGATGCCTGACTTTCCACCTCTGCTCTGCTTCCCCACACACTCAACTCTGCCCCGGATGGAAACAGCCCCAGCAGTGCTAGTCCACACTTGACCACAAGCTGATGGGTTCCACACAGATATTGTCAAATCAGCCCCTCTAAGGCTCATTGCTGGCAATGCACAGAGAGCTCTAATCAGGGAATTCACTCATCCACTTCTGCTTTGTGCAGTGCTGGCTTTAAAAAGATCTGAACCCAAAAATTGAAAAAAAAAAAAAAATCTAAAACCCCGTGGGGTTCACAGAGCAAGTCAAAGAGCAAGAGCTTATTGTTGGCTTTTTCAAAACAACCTCTGCCTTTGAAAATGCGTGGTCTTAACAGTTCTGCGTCGGGACAAATTTAGGATGCGATGAGATCTAGCTGCTCGCCCTCTCATGGTCCATGATGCTGGGAGGTGACAAGAATCAGAGAGAGGATAGCAACATGTACCCTCAGATCTGCTCCCCGCAGGGAACCCCCTCTCCCCGTTCACAGGGTCAGGGTTCAGGGGCCACGTTTGGAGGCGTGGTACTGGGGTGTGAGTGCTCGCCTCTACGTTAACCCTCATTTTTCCCTCCACTTGGAAGAACTTGGCCATTATTGCCGTAAGCAGTGCTGTAAAGGAACGGCTCAGCTAGTGCTGGGCAGTTTTGGGGTGCAAGAATGTTCTCAGGGATGATAAGAGGGGAAAAGAACCGTGAGGGGAAATTTCACGAATCATGCTGCAGTGTGAATGGACCTCAAAAACATCATGCTAAGTGAAAGAAACCAGTCACAAGAGACCACAGATTGTATGATTGCATTTATTCTGTGAACTGTCCAGAATAGGAAAACGCATAGAGACAGAAAGCAGAAGAGTGGTCTCCAGCAGCTGGAGAGAGTGGGGAGTGGGGAGTGAGTGCTTAATTGGTTTGGGGTTTTACTTTGGAGTGAAGGAGACATTTTGGAACTAGATAGAGGTGGTGGTTGAACAGCTTCATGACTATACTAAACGCCACGGAACTGTTCACTTTACAATGGCTAATTTTATGTTATGTGAATTTCACCTCAATAACTTATTTCAAAACGGAAGAGGCGGAGGGGGAGGAGGAGCAGGACATGGCCCTTGATGGTCTACACTTCTTCTTGTGGGATTCCAAGAAGCCATCTTCCTCCCAGCAGCATGCGGAGCTGTCTCCGTGTCGATGGCTATGTTAGTCCTCCCGTTTTTGCTTTCTCTCTGTATCCTGCCACCACATGCCATCGACTGACCCCCAGAGTTCTCAAATCGACCTGTTCCTTTCCTGTCTCACCGTCACCACCTTTCTCTAGGACCTTCATCTCCCCCAACTGGGAAACGCCCTTTCTTCCTGCCTCAGTTTCCTTACCTCCCCTCTGCCCTCTGGCCAGAGAAATCTTTCTAACGTGCTTCTTGCACCATGTCATGCTGCTGTGCCCCGTGTCTTTTCTCCCTCCCTCGTGGTAGAGGGTTCACGAGCCTGGTGTGGTAAACGGGAGAGGACCTTGGACTTGGATTTGGACACTCCAGGACACCCTGATTCCGACCCTGTCTAGTGTGGCGTCGTGGCCGACTCATGAGTGTATTTATCAACACGGGCTCTGTTCTGTTTCTCCCTTTTGTTGCATGGTGGTAACGACAGTCTATCACTGGGTTTGGGGAGAATCAAGTGAGATTACATGTGGCCGACAGTTACTGAGCACTTGCCCAGGCAGACCCTGGACTAAGGACATCGTTTGAATTTTCTCAAATAATAGAAGACTGCATTCAACCTAAGGCTCTATGTATATTTGATCCATTATCATCAGCAGCGCTTTCTAAAGGCCCCTTCAATGTGGTCTAATGCTTTGACCCTTTGCTTTTATTCCGTGCGTGGTAGATCACTTTTCCCACCCGTACCTGTCTATGCGTGGTGGCCTCACACCACTGTCTGGACCGTCCCCTCGGCCGGGAGCTCCCATCCTTTCCTCACAGCTCCCAGTTAGGCTACTGGCAGTATCTCTAAGTAGCACAGTTTTCCTCCAGGAAGGTCTGAGAGGCCTGAGGCTATTTTCCCAAAGATTTCTCAGACTCAAGCTGCATTTCCAAAAGCTGAGGTAGCCATGGTGAGTTGAGGGAGGCAGAGATCCCCAGATCTCCTTGTCTTGGATGCTGAGCTTCCACAAGAAATTCACAGCCACACATGCTGTGTATCCCAGAGTTGTGTATCCCAGAGTTGTCCCACGAGAATTGTCCCGCGAGAATGCACATCCCGGTTTGCCGAATTTTAATCATGCAAATATTTTCATTCACATGTTCTGCCAAAGACCTTAATCTTTGGTTAAAGTGCCAGTCTTGGGTGAGGCGTTTCTTATAAACTCCCGTGAATCTTTGACGGTGGCCGTATGCCCATCTTTAGTGTGGCTGATCCAGGCTGTTGACTCCCTGCCCCGGATGGACCTGCTTCTCTCACGCGGCCAGAAGCTTGGCTGCTGCTGTGCAGCATCTCCTTTCTCTTTGACAGTTCGGGGTGTATCCAGGAGGCCTGGTGAGGTAGGAGGTCTGGAAGGAGGCAGGAAACTGACAGTTGATTCTTTTTATGATCACCTGACAAATAATGTGACTTTCCAAATATCCAAACAAAAACAAACGTCTTCCCTCCCTCCATCTTCTACTATTTTAATTCTAGTTTTGGGCCTGGCTGAGAGGGAGCATAGAGACCCCAAGTCTCGGCCGAGGTGTCATGAACAGTGTTTGGTTTATTGATTTCTTGAATAAATGTTTATTCAGCACATACTCTGTGTCAGGAATTACGCTAGGTGTTGGAAAGCGAGGTGAAGCGTGTGAACATGGTCACAGCCCTCCCGCAGTCTATCACGTAGTAGGGATGACACTTAAAGAAGGAATTACCATCAGACAGTGCTGAGCCCAGCGGTAGAAACCAGAGTATGTTACAGGAACATTACACAGAGGCGCCTCCCTGGTGAGAAGCGGTCGGGGAGTGCTTCCTGTCAGACTTAACATGTGCGCTGCGACCTGAAGACTGGAGAAGGACGAGCCATAGGGGAGCACTGCGGGCCACTAGACTGGCACATGAAGAGGCTAAGAGTGCGACACTGCTTGGTACATTCAAGGGAGTGACGGGGGTCGGTGTGGCTGGAGTGGGTGGAGAGTTGTCGAGGGTTACAGCGGCTGAGGAAGGAGGAGAAAAGGGAGACACGAGGCTGGAAAAAGTAGCTGGGCCTGACGTCCAAGGTGCCTCCCTGGTCCTACGGCACCCAGAGGGAGTCCCTTCTGCGTTGGGTTCTCGGTAGGCGGGAATCCCAGGGCCCCTCTGAATTCTAGTTCCCCCACGCTTAAGAGCAAGTCACTGCTGCTCAGAACACTGGCGTCTTTACCTGCAAAGGGACACAGTGGGCCTGGCCCCATACGGAGATGGGAGGATGGGAGGTGGAGTGCCGCGTTCAGTTACCATGTGGTCAAGGCTCCCCTGGAGATGCTGATGCTTTGGTGGCTGCCCAGACCTGGCCCCCAGCCCACTCTGGCCTCAGCCGGCAGACATGGAGCCTGAAAGGGCAGCCAGTGGGCAGGCAGGAGGAGCATCTCGCTCACTCAGCCACAGACAGAGCGCCTGTCATTTTTTCCTGACTTGGAGGAGAGGGCTTGGGCACCAAATAGACACAGACTTGGCTCTTTATTCTGTTATCTGCTCATTTTGTTCATCCAGGCACTCACTCCAACATAACTTCTCGGCACCAGGGAGACAACAGGCGTGGTGAACCAGGCAGGCATGACCCTTGCTGCCCTCAGAGACCTTACCATCTGGTCGGGAAGAGAGAAATTAAACAGAGAAGTACAAAAATAATCACAATTGTCAGAGGAGCTAGAAAGGACGAGTAGAGCATTACCAGGGCGCCTTAACTGTATGGAGGTTTATGGTTTGAATATTGGGTCTACTGATTATCTGATGGGAAGTTTCCTGGACCCTTCTGTACCTCAGTTTCCTCATCTGCAAAATGTGAGGAGTGGGGCTAAACCATGTAAGAAACGGTGGTTTTAAACTCTGCTGCATCAGAATCACCTGGCGAGGCCTTACAAATCCCAGAGTGCCCAGACTGTACCCACACCAACTCAATCAGGATCCCTGGGGCTGGGCCCCAGACACTTACATTTTCTTAGAGATTCCTAGGTGATAGCAGTGTGCAGCCAAGTTTGGGAACCAGTGCTCTAGCCCAGCACTTCTCACACTTTCACATGCCTGTGAATCACCTAGAGTCTTGGAAAATGTAGCTTCTGATTTATTAGCTCTGGGATGGGACTGGAATGTTTACATTTCTAACAGGGCCCTGGGCAGTGGTTCTCAGCTGGGGTGATTATGCCTCCAGGGGACCTTTGGCCATGTCTGGAGACATTTTTGGTTGTCAGAACTTGGGATGGAGGGAGGTGCTGTTAGCAGCCAGTGGGTGCAAGTCAAGAATACTGCTAAACATCCCACAATGCACAGGGCAGCTCCCACAACTAAGAAATTTCTGGCCCCAAATGTCAGTATTGCCAAGGACTGAGAAACCCTTTTCCAGGGTGAAGCTGATGCTCTAGTCCCGCAGACCATGCTCTGACAAGCAGCAGAATCCCCTTCTCCAGTTTAGCCCCAGTGACCCGGCTGAGCTGTCCAAGTGAGACTGAGAATTCCTCACAAGGCGAGCTGACACAGTGAGCAGAGGTCACATTTTGTCTTTGGTTGGGGTTTTGGTGACAGGCAGAGAGGATTTCACTGGCCCCAAATCACTGGTGTTAGAGAAGCGGCTGTTTGAATGTTTGTAAGGATGTAGCATTGAGAAATCAAAGGCAAACTTCCACATTTCCACCGGGTTTCAGCAGCAAAGACAAAAGAACTAAAGAAGGCAAGCGCATGAATTATTAACAGAGGCCCGGGTGTGAAAGTGTGGTGCAAGCCTTTTTAGCACTGTTCGAGATCAGGATGAGGAAAAATGGGCTGAGACTTAATTGTTTCATTGACTTTTGCAGAGGAAACCCAGAGTCATCAAATACACACACAGAGTGCAGAGGAAGAATTCACGAGCAACCCTTTCCTCCCTTACTTTTCTGTTAAGATTAATTTGTAATTTATGGCTCTAAGGACGTGCCTGGTGATGGAGGTGAGATCTGGCTGCAGGATTCCTCACACAGCCGCCCTCGCACGGCTCTCCAAAGCTTTCCCCCCACCCCACTGCCCCTGCCCCCCCTTGAGACCCTCATCCCTTCTCATCCGGATGAGCACATGGGGCTCCCAATTAGTTTTCCTGCATTTACTCCGTCAGCCTTCCCTTCACAGTATCTCCACATTTTGGCTGATGGGAGATGTTTCAAAAGAGCATCTGATCACGCCTGCCCAGGGGAAACTGTTTAATGGCACTTCAGGCTGTGGTCAGTTAAGTTTCCTAGGGCTCCGCTGTCTCCTAGATCCATGGTCCTCTAAGCGTGATCTGTGGACCCTAGTGGGTCCCCAAGAGTCTTTCAGGGGGTCTTCAAGGTCAAAACTATTTTCATAATATTAAGCCATTATTTGTCTTTATCACTGTGTTGACAGTTGCCCTGATGGCACAAAAGCCATGGGGGATGACAGTGCTGGTGCCTTAGCAGGAATCAAAGCAGAAGCATCGAACTGTACAAGTTGTCATTGTACTCTTTACTACCATGCCCTCGGAACACAGAAAACAAGCAAATAAGTAAACAAAGCATTTTTTCCTTAAGAATATCCTTGGAAAGTTGTATTAGGATTAGCAGGCAAGATGACGGAAGAGTAAGACGTGGAGATCACCTTCCTCCTCACAGATACATCAGAAATACAGCTACACGTGGAACTTCTCCTATAGAACACCCACCGAATGCTGTCAGAAGACCTCAGACCTCACAAAAGCTGTGTGGATTAAAGGCTCTTGGCGCTCCAGCCAGGCGTCAGGGCTCTGTCTCTGAGGTGGGAGAACCAACCTCAGGACACTGGTCCACAAGAGACCTCCCAGTTCCACGCAATATCAAACGGTGAAAATCTCCCAGAGACCTCCATCACAACACCAAGACCCAGCTCCACTCAACGACCAGCAACGAACAGTGCTG